>NW_018408542.1:11415-72803 GCF_002113885.1 Mizuhopecten yessoensis
GTCATCCCTTTGTTGTCCACTACTAATTACAGTGACAGTGGTGTTTTGTTAGTCTAGTCATCCCTTTGTGTCCACTACTCATTACAGTGGCAGTGGTGTTTTGTTAGTCTGGTCATCCCTTTGTTGTCCACTACTCATTACAGTGACAGTGGTGTTTTGTTAGTCTAGTCATCCCTTTGTGTCCACTACTCATTACAGTGACAGTGGTGTTTTGTTAGTCTGGTCATTCCATTGTTGTCCACTACTCATTACAGTGACAGTGGTGTTTTGTTAGTCTGGTCAATCTGTTTTCTATTTTTAGACAGAAGCTAGCTGGTGTGTATATAACTGTCTTTTGCTTACAGTCATGTCAGTGTGACAATATTGTAACAGAACATACCAGGCAGTGTTGGACTGATGGGGGCCCGGGCAGGGGTGACAACTCTGTTGAAGATAGCCTGCCTCCAGGAGCCGCGTCGCTTAGGGGTGTAGTTGTGGGGGGTTCCGTTGGTGTCTGTGGAGGATGGAGGGGTATTGCGTCTAGATCCACTCCCCACAAACAGGAACCTGATAGATAAGTATTAATGATGTAATTATAAGTACATGTGTTGGAGTCAATAATCACAGGATACCAGTACAACTAGCACAAAAGCCTACATTATTTCCCATTCTCAACTCTTCATTAACACCCCCTGTAGTCAAAACTTTGATGATCCAAAGCCAGTGCAGTCTTTATTTAATAACAAAACCCATAATCAAACACAAATAATCTTAGCTCCTATTGTTTTAACCTCTAAGATTATTGACCCAGTCCCTGTAATCCTGTGTCTTATGACAATGATCCCAGTATCTCAACCCAACTCCTATCTATATATAGCTACGGTTCTATATATATCCTGTGATCCAAATCTTTGCAGTTCCATCTCCATGATTCCAGCCCTTGTTGCCAAAGCTCCTGTGTCCCCGACCCCTTTGGTCCCAGCCCTGCTAACTTACATTTGCTTCATAGGACTGTTGGTACTAGCCCTACGTGAGGCATGCTGTTTGAAGTCTTCCTGCGGGGTCTCTAAGTGACCTTTGTTGTTGTAGCGGGACTTGAGGGTAGCATCTGGCATGGCTCCGACAGTGGAGCTGCGTGGACGTCCTAATTTAGGAGACGAAGGGGGAGTGGTTTCCACTGGAACAGGGGGTCCCGTTGGAAACTGAAAGTGGACGTCTTTGGTGAATGCTGGTGATGGCATTGGTGAAGCCTCAGGTGTGGATGTTGCTGAGGAATCCTGAAATCAAATATAAAAATCTTAATTGTTGATATTTTTTAATACATTTTATATATGCTTTCAGAACAAAGGCCTTTTTTTATTTTACAAAACTCAAACAGGAGTTTACAACCAAAACCATCTTCATGTCATGCCTGGTAAAGATGCTGTGATACAAGCCAAACTACATTTTAAATACCACAGCCAAAGCACATAGCAAAGGTAAATTATGCAGACATATACACACACATATATGAGTGGAGATGTGTACATCCACACAACCACTGAGCATTGTCTGAAGTGTCATAGCTAGGAAGACATGTGTGGTATATATTGCTTTCAACATGTCCTTACATAGCTATGTTCTTTATTTCCATGTAGTCAAAAACACTTTAGAGACAGATTAACATAATCTCAGTTGCTTGTTTCTGAATCTTTTTAAAAACTTCCAGCAAAATTATGTCATTTAAAAAATGAAAACTTGTTAAAATTACTTCTCTCCATATTGCAGTTTCTGTAAAAGTAAAACGCTAAGTTTATTAGGTAAAGATTTTACATGCTTCCTACAAACCAGATTCAGGATAGCAGCCATTTTGACAGTGTAATTTGAATATTAAGGTCGGATTGTAGTTATCATAAATGATCCTCTTTTTGTGAGAACTGGTCAGTCTTAGTCCTATGTAACACAGACTGCTATGACTGTATGTAAAGTGCCGGAGACAGGCTGTTACCATTGAGCGGGTCATGCTGCTGTCACTGTCTGCCGTTCCACTTCTCTGTCTGAACGCTTCCCTGGCCTCGTCTTTCTTCCTGCCCTGTAAAGGTCAAGGTCACCTTTAAAGATATCAATCTTAGGGAAAGGAAATATCTAATTATTCAATGGTGATTCCAATGTCAAGGCCACACACACAGGTCAAGCTGACACATAAACAGTCAGTTGGAATATCATTTCTACCATACAGATTCAAATGCCTTGTTCCTTTGATATAATGATAGTAAAAATCATAGATGGTGAACTCAATATTTCTTTGATGGTTAATGTAAGTTTGAGAATGTTCAATAAGAAAAAATAAAATATTTCAGAAATACATTTTAAAGCTTTTCTAGGAAGGTAGCAGGAAGCTCAAACTAAGAAATATGAAACTCATCAGATTTCTTATAGATGAATGGAGGAACACCAGAAACTGATAAGTATTACACTCGTATTTACTATACTACCCTAGCTAATCAATCCTCACATAAGTAAAGGTGTATTAGTTCATAATATGTACTATAGATACTACAGCACCCTACTTAATTAATCCTCACAGGTGTGTTAGTGTATTTGAGGTAGTGATACTATACTACATGTACACTTGCCAGTAAATTATCAAAGGAGTGAGCCAGACTCTTCTTGCAGCGGTTCTTCAGATTATCCAATGCCAGTGCTGCCTTCCCCTTGCCTTCTAGTAGATTGAACTGAAAATAAATTATAGACATAACTAGATCACAATTTGAATACTGGCCATTTGAGAAATATCAGATATATTACAAAATGTTATTGGATCTAAGGGCTCAGTTCCAGAATCACACTGTAATGGTATGTGATGGGAAATGGGAGAAACCAATTGATATAATAAATGGTAAACAGATCTGGCTTTAAGCTCAGAATTCATAATGTAGTCTCGATATAATTAATTATGTAATATACCTTATATGAAATATATACAGTATCTCTAACAGATATTTCATATCCTTTCCTTCTCACATAAATATATACAATACTATAAATACAATTAGATATAAGGAGTACAACTTTATTGTCATTACTTTGCTTTCGTTTTGTCATCAACATTTATATCACTAATAAATTTATGTCGAAGTGCTTAGTCATCATTTCCTGTTTTAACTCTGTGGTTGGTGGGAGAGGGTTTTCTCCCTTTACCTTCTCAATACCTCCTCACAATGTTCTGTTAACATTATAACCTTCGGATCAAACACCAATCTAGTCAGAGTACCTAAGCAGTGTGAATATATCGTAATTTTTCAGCAACCCGTTCTTCAATGAATCAGGCACAGTAGCAATATTTTTATTGAAATTGTTAAGATATTCCAAATATTTTTTTCTTCATTTTCGAAAAATAAAGCCATTTAATTGCTAGATGAAGCATCCTGTAATAGACATAACCCTAGGCAAATAAATCACTAAGTAGAAGGCACAACACCGGATCAACAAATCACTAAGTAGTAGGTACAACACCGGATCAATAAATCACTAAGTAGTATGTACAACACCGGATCACAAATCACTAAGCAGTAGGCACAACACCGGATCAACAAATCACTAAGTAGTTAAGGTACAACACCGGATCAACAAATCACTAAGTAGTAGGCACAAAAACCGGATCAACAAATCACTAAGTAGTAAGTACAACACCGGTTCAACAAATCACTAAGTAGTATGTACAACACCGGATCAACAAATCACTAAGTAGTAGGCACAACACCGGATCAACAAAGCACTAAGTAGTATGTATAACACCAGATCAACAAATCACTAAGTAGTTAAGGTACAACACCGGATCAACAAATCACTAAGTAGTATGTACAACACCGGATCAACAAATCACTAAGTAGTAGGCACAACACCAATTTAACAAATCAAAGATGATACTTACCATTTATAGAGAAGTGTGATTATGATGTATATTATACAGATATAAGAATGTTTGGTATGCTACCTAGTTAAGATATCTATACTTCTGTTCTGTGGTGTGCCATTATGCTGTCTGACATGTTGGGTTTAACAAGAGCTGTCGGAGAACAGCACAGCTCGTCTAGATCTATTGCCTAATAAGCCATCACTTGTTGTGTTATAATTAGGTTTTTTATAAACCCCATGTCAGTAACTGTTTTCAAGGCTTTATATCATAATCACAGAGGATTTTTATTTTTATTTTTTAGGCTTAAACGTTGTCTTTAATGTCTGATCAACACAAACACATTTGTCATTTACAGAGAGTACTATTGTTGGAGGAAAGTTGAATACCTGGAGGGAACCATCAACCTACAGCAAGTTATATGCAATTTTGTAACATTTCGGCTTAAAAAGGAGTGTATTGAAATAATTTATGAGACTTTTAGCATAACAATTTGTAGCACCACAACAGTTTAAAAAGTATATAAGGAAAAATAGGTATGATAGCTAGAGACTAAAAATATAAGGTAAACAGAAAGACCAAGAATGGACAAAATTACAGCGAGCCATTCAACATTGGCTGTTATTTCATTGTGTCAACATATGTACAGGTAATTCATTATTGTATAATTCATTAGCTCTTTTTCCATTTTACACTGTGTCTATGTAGAGCTCTTGTGACCTGAGTTTACAAGGTGTATTCATGTAGAACCATTTAAACCTTTTTAACAGTTACCCACTGTGAGTGAGTACACAGGTATAATAATTTCAACACTTGTTATGCGTCTACACTGTGTGTGTACACATGTATTTAAACATATCTATAACCTGTTTATCGTTTTATTTAGCATTCACTGATGCTGTGTGTACTTCCTACTGATTCTTTAGGTCACAAAATATAGCTTTGTGGTCTGAGAAATGGGATTCCAGTATTCCATGTGAAACGATACTCAGGTTGATGTATAGACACCAAATATGTTACAGTGTTGCTGTCTGAGCAAGTCAATGTTGAAGTCTCCCATAATGACAAATGAGTGTTTCTTAGTTTGTAATGTTTTCTGAACATTTTTCAAAAAAAGTTCCAGTTCTTTAGAACATGCTGATGATGCATATAGTGTGACGACTGTAAATGGTGTAGTGTCAGTTGCAATGTCAAATAATACAGCTTCTATACACGTTTTATTAATATTTCTGCTAGACTTGTAAGTTTGAAATAGTGAGCTTTTTTCTCTCTCACATAAACCATGAGTCCATATGGAGTTGTTCGAGTAGAACTAAATGTTGGCACAAAACTGTGATGATTATATTCTGGAAAATTGTAGAATTGTTTATGTTCAGTTTGTGTAAATTTGCATTCTGCAAACATTATGACATCAAAACACATATATCTGTGATCAACTTTAATGTCCTGTATGTGTTTGTGTAATGATCTAACCTTTTGGAATAAAATGTCAGTAGTATAAAGATTTTGAGGTGTCCTGTTCTCAAGCAACATTGCTTCACCCCGTAGTCGCTGTATTTCTTAGACAACTTGTTTGTCAATTCGAATAGCACATAGATTTTCTAGTTTTGTGACCCTGCTTATAGCTACATAGTGAGCATGACAGAATGAACAGCCAGAGAAATCTACAACGGCATATTCCATAGTATCTCCCTGTCATCTGTGACAGGTCTTTCCTGCAGCACATCAAAAAGGTGTTTTTTTTAAAGTATTTGATCCCCACCCACTCTGGCCCGGCTCCGTACATAAATGTACCATGTCTAAAAGTTTCCAAGTTCCTACCTCAAACTGTGTAGAAAAAGTTTTTTACCCCTTATCCCTCAAGTACCCCTACCCCCACCCCATCGCCATATGCTAAAATAATTTGCTTTAGAATGTAGAACTCATGATTATGTTTGATCAGATATGTGGGAGGGGTGTCAGGTATTTTATATGTACAATCTTGAATCCCCTTCCCCTAAGGATGCTTCCTGCCTTTGGTTGAAATCTGCCCAGTAGTTTCAAAAGAACTAGAACTTGCCCTAAAACGTTTACCTGTGGAACTTGCCCAAAAACTTTAATTAATTCCAAAAGACTTGTGTTTCGGACCAATAATGAGTAAATAGGGTTTAATTTGTTGCTAAGGAAACTCCAGGCAATTGCTGCAACCAAATTACAATGAAAAATTAACTAAAAGTTAAAACACCATACACAGCTTCCCAAAAACTTTAACCAAGTGGGATGGCAACAGCAACGCCGTTGGTACTACTATAGCCCCCCTATTCTTCGAATAGACAAGCTAAAAAAGTGAACACTATTTATTTTATATGACATAACAATTACAAATTGTATGACTCGTGTTTGTCCCGAGAGAAACACACACATGAACACAGTTCTGAAAATCTATACAGTCAAGTAGGTGACCTCATATACCTCTTCATATTCAAATAGGAAACTAAACCCTTACTTTTTTGTACTTGTATTAATGTTATAAATGCTAACTGTATTTTGTCCTTATATCTGCCCTGTATTCCTATTTTGACCATGGTCTAAGAAATGGGAGTGTTTCTGTAACAAGTTGTCTGCCCCTACCAGATCTCTGTTTGTGAGCCATCTTGCTGCCTGATATATGGGAGTGTTTGGTATGTGACACACTTATCTTCCTTTACCTCAGATCTGTGATCTGTTTAGTATTTGACACAGTTGTCTGCCCTTACCCTGTTCAGTGTGCAATCATGCTGCCAAAAATATATAGGAGTGTTTGGTATGTGACACAGTTGTCTGCCCTTACCTCTGTTCTGTCGGCCAATAGCTTGCTATCTGATATATGAGAGCATTTGGTATTTGTTACAGTTGTCTGCCCTTACCTCTGTTCTGTGGGCAATCTTAGCTTGCTGTGAGATATATAGGAGTGTTTAGTATGTGACACAGTTGTCTGCCCTCACCTCTGTTCTGTCGGCCAATAGCTTGCTATCTGATATATAGGAGCATTTGGTATTTGTTACAGTTGTCTGCCCTTACCTCTGTTCTGTGGGCAATCTTAGCTTGCTCTAAGATATATAGGAGTGTTTGGTATGTGACACAGCTGTCTGCCCTTACCTCTGTTCTGTGGGCAATCTTAGCTTGCTCTGAGATATATAGGAGTGTTTGGTATGTGACACAGTTGTCTGCCCTTACCTCTGTTCTCTGGGTCATTTTGATGTCCGATACATGGAAGTATTTGGTTGGTAATACAGTTGTCTTCCCTTACCTCTGTTTTGTGAGCCATCTTGCTGTCTGAGATATGGGAGTGCTCTTTCTGTTTATTCTCACACAGCTTTCTGAGACCAATCATCACAACTTCCACCATCTCATCATAGCTTTGGGGATTCTCAATCTGGAATGGTACAATTAACACTCCAGTTATAAAGACTAATTACTGTAGAAACTAATACAGAATTACACTGTGACTGTATTCAGGTTTACCTACAATAACTTTAAAATCACGGATGCAGCTGTACTTTTCCCACAACAAAACACAAAGATGTCAGTCCTGAATGGGAGAGAAAAAATGTTTTTCTAGCAATTCCATCGCAACAACTCTGTAGGATACTGTTCAACTACAATCTCTATCCACCAGGCCTGGAATATAATAGTATTTGTAATGAGAGTTGTTGTAGCATCAATCCTGATAAAAATTGTAGTAGTTGCTGATGTTTTTGTACAACCAAACCTGGACACTTAAA
The DNA here is from genome assembly GCF_002113885.1 of Mizuhopecten yessoensis. Lineage (NCBI taxonomy): Eukaryota > Metazoa > Mollusca > Bivalvia > Pectinida > Pectinidae > Mizuhopecten > Mizuhopecten yessoensis. Next base: position 19,033 of record NW_018408542.1, read on the forward strand.
ACTTTACTCAACGGAAATAGTATTCATGGAACAGGGATAACAAAACAATTTACAAGAGGGTTTTCAATATTAAAAAAAAAAAAAAAAAAAAAAAAAAAACATCACTAATGTGTGAAATACATGCATTTCATGTTTTATGAAATGGGTTTAAAAACATACAATAGCATCCTTTAAATCAGAATCCTTTCTAAATATGCACAAAAAGAAATTGGCGTTCTTTTATCTGTGATTTTTACCGTGATGTTAAATTGCATCCTACCTCAGAGGAAGAAACACTGAGACATCTTGAGCCCTTTAACACCTTTGTCACGACAACACAAAAACCGGAATAAAATCCACTAGTTTCAACATGTGAAAGCAATCAAATAATTATGTAAATTTTGAACTATGACCTTTGAAATAACTGAAAGCAATCATGGTTAGTGAAAACAATGTGAAAAATTTGCAACAACACATTAAAAACCCATCAGTAGTAAAAATCAATATACCCATAAAAATCCAATTCTTTTGAAATGCCATGAATAAAGGAGGGCCTAAATTCTAGTAATACATGATCGTACAATAATGTAGAGCTGATGAATCAATGTCATAATGAAGTGTTAGTTCAGAGTGCCATCAAACTGATGTAACTTACTGTCTAAACCTAAGTAGGTGTAAGTGTAGGTGTAGGTTTAGGTGTAAGTATATGTGTAAGTATAGGTGTAAGTGTAGGTGTAGGTTTAGGTGTAAGTATAGGTGTAAGTGTAGGTGTAAGTATAGGTGTAAGTGTAGGTGTAAGTGTAAGTGTAGGTGTAGGTGTAGGTGTAGGTGTAAGTGTAGGTGTAAGTGTAGGTGTAGGTGTAGGTGTAGGTGTAGATGTAAGTGTAGGTGCAGGTGTAAGTGTAGGTGTAGGTGTAAGTGTAGGTGTAAGTGTAGTGCAGGTGTAAGTGTAGGTGTAGGTGTAAGTGTAGGTGTAAGTGTAGGTGTAAGTGTAGGTGAAGGTGTAAGTGTAGGTTTAGGTTTAGGTGTAGGTGTAGGTGTAAGTATAGGTGTAAGTGTAGGTGATAGTGTAGAGGTAAATGTAGGTGTAGGTGTAGGTGTAGGTGCAGGTGTAAGTGTAGGTGTAAGTGTAGGAGTACTGAGCTGACACTGACCTTGAGTATGTTGTGAACTAGAGCCGTGTCCCTCTCAGGAAGGTTCTGTATTCTCCGCACCAGCAGTTCATAGGCATCATGGGCAGACAGATCTGAGTGAACAATAAGAACGCTTTGTCAGATTAACGTGACACTGACATGGAGAGGCAGTTATTTTTACACTTAGACAGAGAGCCACATTAATGCCATAAAATCCTGGGGGGGATGGGTGGTTTTTTTTCAAAAGAACGGACATTTATCTTTTCAAATCAAAAACTTGAGGATTGTTTTCAACATTCACAATAACAGAACTTTGTTAATTTAGAAATCCTGGAGGTTGGGCAGTGGCACTATTCTATACAAGATGACACTTTAATCATTTAGAAATCCTGGAGGTTGGGCAGTGGCACTATTCTAAACAAGATGACACTTTCATAATTTAGAAATCCTGGAGGTGGGCAGTGACACTATTCCATACAAGATGACACTTTAATAATTTAGAAATCCTGGAGGTTGGATAGTGGCACTATTGTATACAAGATGACACTTTAATAATTTAGAAATCCTTGAGGCTGGGCAGTGGCCCTATCCTATACAAGATGACACTTTAATAATTTAGAGATCCAGACAAGGGAACTGCTTTTTACAAGAACAGAACTTTGTTAAATATTACGAAAATAGATGAGAAATAGCACCAAGTACAATCTGAATTATTAAAGTAACAACTAACATGACCATGACCTTTGACCTGTGAATGCCAAAATAAAGAGCAGATGATAAAGACCAAAGTTTATAGCCCAAAACACAGCATGTCCAGATAATGCACATACATGTACAGCCTGTTTGTTTATTTGAGTCGTTTTAGATCTGCTTCACTACCAGCTTCACTACCGAGTAAGTTGGAGTAGTGCGGCTATCCTGCACACAGATCCACATACAGCTGGGTGATTTCAGTATAATACCCCCACCAGATTCTGTTTCTTCATAAAGGCTGAACACCACAAATCACTTAAAAATATATATTTCATGAAGCTGTAACAAAGAACCTTGGTTAGCTGTTCCTGAACTCTGGTGAAAAAAGCTGAAATAAGGCTACATGATTTAATTTGTAAATGTAATCAAAAGATTTTTAAATAAATTTGCAAACAAGTTCAAAGCAACTAAAGATAAGGATAATGTGTGGTCTGATATGACCCATTACGACCCTACATTATAGTGTATAATGGTATTTATTACATACTTACTAATAAATACGGGGTTTTTGTATATGCGATACGACACAATTGCTCTTAGCCATATCAGCCCTCGCCGTATCACACCCCAAAAGCCATATCACACCCCAAAACCCATATCACACCCCAAAACCCGTATCACACCCCAAAACCCGTATCACACCCCTTTTGGATTTTTTTTCGTTTTTCAATATTTCAAAAGATTTTTTTTATCATAAGATAGTAGCTTTTATTAGTAAGTATGTAATAAACAGAATTAAACATCACTTTTTCCATATCACACCCAGTATCAACACTCGACTAATATCAGCCCTCGGGCCTTTGGCCCTTGGGCTGATATTGCAGTCTCGGGTTGATACTGGGTGTGATATGGAAAAAGGCATGTATTATTCTCTATGTCACAACGAAGATCTACAACTTACATATAATCCAATAGCATCAATTATTGGATGTGACATCTGCAAAAATTATACACTGAAATTCATTGATCACTGTCGAACAATCAAAATTCAGGACCAAAAATTGTAGAACATCCAAAACATAGTGTGTATATCCTTACCTTTTTTAAGGTGGTTTATGGTTAAGCTTAAATAATCCATCTCAATCACTTAATATATGATCTAAATCAACTTCTTACGTGATCCAACTCCATCTCTTTCATATGTTTTCATATGGTAACATTCATCCTTATATATTCAAACTCAGTCCCTTATATAATCCAACTCAGTCCATTATATACAGTAATCCAACTCAATCCCTTATATATACAGTAATCCAACTCAGTCCATTATATAATCCAACTCAGTCCATTATATAATCCAACTCAATCCCTTATATAATCCAACTCAGTCCATTATATAATCCAACTCAGTCTCTTATATAATCCAACTCAATCCCTTATATAATCCAACTCAATCCCTTATATGATCCTACTCAGTCCATTATATAATCCAACTCAATCCCTTATATAATCCAACTCAATCCCTTATATGATCAAACTCAGTCCCTTATATGATCCTACTCAGTCCATTATATGATCCAACTCAGTCCCTTATATGTTCCAACTCAGTCCCTTATATGTTCCAACTCAGTCCCTTATATATTCCAACTCAGTCAATTATATAATCAGTCCCTTATATAATCCAACCCAATCCATTATATAATCAAACTCAATCCCTTATATAATCCAACTCAGTCCATTATATAATCAGTCCCTTATATAATCAAACTCAATCCCTTATATAATCCAACTCAATCCCTTATATGATCCAACTCAATCCCTTATATGATCCAACTCAATCCCTTATATGATCCAACTCAGTCCCTTATATAATCCTACTCAGTCGCTTATATGATCCTACTCAGTCCCTCATATATTCCAACTCAGTCCTTGATATGATCCAACTATTTTTTTTATCCAACTCAGTCCCTTATATAATCCCACTTTGTTCTTATATGATCCAACTTAATCCCTTATATGAATCCCTTATATGATCCTACTCAGTCCCTCATATATTCCAACTCAATCCCTTATATGCTCTAACTCAATCCCATATGCAATCCAACTCAATTAATTGCTTAATATGAGGTCCAATTCAGTTTCTTATTAGAGCCCAATCTAGATTTCTCACACTGTAATATTATTCCTTATATAGCTGTGTGATCCAACTCATTTAATTGTGATTCAACTCAACCTGTCACATGGTCCAATACAATCTCTTGTAAAACTCAACCTGTCACATGGTCCAATACAATCTCTTGTGAACTCATGATCAACGTCCAACTCAATTGCTGGAATGATCCAACACTATCTGACGTAACTAACTCAATGTCTTACTTCAGCCAACTCATTTTCTTGTTTTATCCAACTAAATATTCTTTGTGACCCAAACTTCTCTCCTATTTGTCATTGGTGAATCTCAGTAGTTGATGAGAAAAGATCTGCAATTTCGATCTGCTGTAAAACTCAGCACATTCCAAGTTGATAAGATGAGCAGTGCATACTCCATACGATGAAGCGTTAATAAGATGGGAATACACACTCCATGTTTAATACTGTAATTACACAAGGGTGCAAAGTCATTTAAGCCCTGTACCGTGTGGAGCCTGTCTCCATGATTTTAGATTTTTGCATCATTCTTGAAAGCTGGATGGACATGCAAGGAGGTTGTAACTGAAGCAGGAACCGTCAGCTAGGCTTACTAGCAAGTCCTCAATGTATTCCGTAAAGACGAAGATTGATAGTCATAATTCTTTAACATGTGATAACCGGAATTCCACCAGCTTAGCTTGACATGTGTATAGGTTGTGTAAATGATTGGGGAGCTGTCTCCAATACAGTATTCTATATATGGCTTCCCTGACACATACATCTGCTTTTCCCTAATAAGCTAATACATTTACCAATAAATACATGCATTTGTGTTACAGAAACATGTGGAAAAGGTCATCACTTTTTTAGAAGGTCAATTGCAAACAAGATGAAAGCTTCAAGTGTTTTCAGTTACAAATAGAATTTACAATATCTTCAAGTTTCAGGCGTATGCAAATCAATAATGCTTCTCCGCAAACTTTGACAATTACAGAGAAATACACAATATTGAAATCTTTATTTTTTGTATGATGGCCTTTTCTATTAATGAAACATGGAAAAGTACATTGGCACAATCTATAACAGTCTGGATCTCCCCAGGGTAGGAATCCTAAAACACTACATGGATATATGCTTTGATTTAGGTAAATGTTTGATGTTCCTAGGATCACCAAACAATATCGCATGCCATAGTTTCACAGTTCTGATGTCCACAAACTAACACTGACAGGAATCTAAGCGAAGGTTGCAATGATATAACATTCATATTAAACATTCTTTCATCCTGGTAACAAGGTCCGGTATTCAAATGCAAGAGCTGTTTACTATGACAAAGGTCAAAGTTCAAATAAAGAGTGACCAACTCTAGTATATGTGACACTGTCATTGCAAGGTTTGGTGCTCTTAAAGTATGATGAAATTCAAGTTATACACAGAATAATATTTTTTAACAATATAGGTCAAAGGTCAAAATATAGGTCATATTGAATTACTTATAGTATATGACTCTGCAATCCCAGAAATGTACTGGTTCTATCATAACAGGGTACAAAGTTGGGTAATCCCTAGTGAAATAGTACAGAAGATATCACATAATGACACTCCTGACATTTTAATTCATATAAGTATAACAATATTAATATTATAGAAAATTTTGTACAACATCCATATATATAAGCAACACATTACAACCTTAAAATGCTGAATGGTAAAAAACCCATAAAACTTGGTTTACATGATATTTCCTGAAGGTCTAATAATTGTTGAAGGCCAAACCATACAAGTCAGTCTCTCACAAGATCTCGATGATTGCAGACCAATCCAGCCTCTGTGTGACTATCTTAAGTACTGCAATTAGCTTAATGTTTAACAAGCAAACTTTGACTAACAAACATGCTTTGCCTTGGTTGATGGTACAAGTACAAAATCTATGTACATGTACTATCGTTGGTGTTGTGTCTAACATTACACATTAACAGACAATTAACAATCATTTTGTCTCTAGATTTGTATACATGTCTTAAGACAAAATTCTGATATAAAGTTCCTTGGTGTCCCTGATCATTTGTAAACATACAAGAGAAGTAAGATTGAAACTGTACTTACTGTTGATCTCCTGGCACAGTCGATGCAGCTGATGTAAGGGACACATCTGACAGATCTGTTGGCGATTTTGTTCGTAAGCTGACTGGAATGCCGACCTCAGGACTGCCATAATCTCATCAACCTGCATTATACAGCCAACGTAGGTTACGTAACCATTACATAACTCTACAGAGCTGCTCTTATAAAATGGCATTTATTTGGTTACTTACGAAAAAGAATTTTAGATAGGGTCTGAAATGAAGAGTATCAACTACATGTACATGTAATTGTGTTATTACAATTGAATCTGCCATTTCAAAGGTTTTTAGAAAATAATTTGTGAAAATTATGTGACCTATAGTTTTAGTATACATATGTGACATTATGACTTTCTCATGAAACATCTACACACAAAATTAGATAAGTGGTTGTGATATGCTCCCGAAATCTGTATGCTCCCGAAATCTGTATTACACTGTATTTAGTACTTGAGGTTAACATAAAGGTCAAACAGAAGTCACAATGACATCAGTTTAGGGTGCAACACACTGCTTTCCCGTGATATACTTATATACAAAGTTTGATACCTATTCATGATCAGGAAACAGCAGCTGAGATTTGCTCTGGAAACCTGTATTATCAAGGTACACTATATTTTAGTACTTGAGATGACAAGATCTGGTCAAAGTCAAATAAAGGTCACATTGACCTCTTTTAAGGATGCATGCAATACTCTGCCTTCCTATATCATACATAATAACGTATTCAGTGTACAAACATTACACTACTACTGTATACATTTTTATAAATATAATTTATGTCATAATTATCCCTACCTAGATATTGACAACATAATTCATGGATTAGACCACTTTGTCTTAACCAAGTCAATGATGAATAGGATGAAGGTCAAATTCAGCGTCCACAACTTGGGCTGCATTATTGATACAAGTATTATCAGTAGCACTTATTTACCCAGATTCTATTTAATGTGTGCCTGGCTGGATGCTGTTCTGTCCTCAGCATCTGTCACGCTGTGGATAACAGCTTCTCTCCAATGCAACACTGAATCAAGGCCTTCCTTCATTAAATGCCCATTAAATGATTTCACAACTTAATATCTGAAAATAATTTCCAATTTTTCTCCCTATGAAGTTATATACATGTCAGCCATCACATATTTCCTCTGAATATAATTACAGAATCATCAGGTCTCTCCCGATCTTTTTGCAATCTTATGATTTAGATTGTTTTTGTATAAAAAAGGAAACCATTCATTATTTTCAGCCCACAGAGATGTAACATTTAAACATTATGATATGAACACTTAGCAGATTGATTTTTCAGCCTACCTACAAATAAGACCCGACACCCAAAGTAACTACTGTGTCGGTAAGAGTCAAAACACTTAAAGTCCAATCAATCTTGGATGGTCTTATTTCCTCACACGTCATTCACTCACGCCTTGCTAAACTTGGTACAAGATATAAAGCAGGTATATGGGAGCAAATGAAACAACAAGAGGCCCATGGGCCTAAACGGTCACCTGAGTCTACAGTATTTTTTTTTTTTGTTGCAATATGTACCAATTTGAGTAAAAAATAGTATAATGTTAACTTAACTTTGTCAGCACCATGAGCTGATCATTCCTAGACCAATTTTAAGCGAGATCGGCCTATTAGAATTTAGTAGCAAAATAGCGGCCATGGCAGCCAAATTGTATTTCTGATTGACCCGAAAAATAACAACACTTTGTCAGGACCATGAGCTGATCATTCCTACAAAGTTTCAGTTAAATCGGCCTAGCAGAACTTGACTTTAAGTTTGAAATAGGTTTTCAAAATGGCGGCCGTGGCGGCCATATTGGATTTCTGATCGACCCGAAAAATAACAACACTTTGTCAGGACCATGAGGCGATCATTCCTACCAACTTTCAGTTCAATCGGCCCAGCAGAACTTGACTTTAAGTTTGAAATGTAAAATGTTAACGGACGACGGCCGACGGACGACGGACGACGACGGACGAAAACGGATAGCAATAGGTCACTTGAGCTAAAGCTCAGGTGACCTAAAAATGTCTGTGTTTCTAGTGTTCCTTCATGTATCTAGTTGTATTGCCTACTCTATTGGCTATATGTCTGAACAATGTTTCTAAAATGAAATGTTTTGTACTTATATATATACAAGCTAATTTGTCTGGGTACATTTTGTACAGTATATAAAAGCTTACATTTATGGTACTGTAGTCAGACTGATTTACACTTTATATCAAAAGGCTTATAATGAATTTTTTTCTTAAACAGGCCTGAGGCTTTTTTTTTTCATTTTTATAGGCATGTATACAAGAATAGTTTGTATAGCAAAATATCTAGGCTAATTTTGTACAGTACAAATATATATGCTTATTAAGCGCTTTGTATATACCAGCTTATTTTGTATTGTTTAGATTTTATTCAGGAGCCCTTTACAAATGGTGTTTTGCATGTTGTTTTATGACTTGTTTATCAGTACCCACTATGTCATGTATATTGCCATGTCCTGTACACTAGTAGCTCTCTATATCCTGTACAATGTGGGGCCTCTGTGTCCTGTACAATGTGGGGCCTCTGTGTCCTGTACAATGTGGGGCCTCTGTGTACAATGTGGGCCCTCTATGTCCTGTACAACAGTAGCCCTCTATGTCCTGTACAACAGTAGCCCTCTATGTCCTGTACAATGTGGACCCTCTATGTCTTGTATAACATGGGCCCTTTATGTCCTGTACAATGTGGGCCCTCTATGTCCTGTACAATGTGGGCCCTCTATGTCCTGTACAATGTGGGGCCTTTATGTCCTGTACAATTTTGGCCCTCTATGTCCTGTACAATGAGGACCCTCTATGCCCTGTACAATGTGGGCCATCTATGTCCTGTACAATGTGGGGCCTTTATATCCTGTACAATGTGGGGCCTCTATGTCCTGTACAATGTGGGGCCTCTATGTCCTGTACAACAGTAGTTTTCTATGTCCTGTACAATGTGGGGCCTCTATGTCCTGTACAACAGTAGTTTTCTATGTCCTGTACAATGTGGGGCCTCTATGTCCTGTACAATGTGGGGCCTCTATGTCCTGTACAACAGTAGCCCTCTATGTCCTGTACAACAGTAGCCCTCTATGTCCTGTACAATGTGGGCCCCTTTATGTCCTGTACAATGGGGACCCTCTATGTCCTGTACAATGTGGGCCCTCTATGTCCTGTACAATGTGGGGCCTCCATGTCCTGTACAATGTGGGTCCTCTATGTCCTGTACAATGTGGGCACTCTATGTACTGTACAACATGGGCCCTCTTTGTACAGGACATAAATAAAGGGGCCTCTATATCTTGTACAACGTGGGCCCTCTATGTCCTATACAATGTTGGGCCTCTATATCCTGTACAATGTGGGCACTCTATGTCCTGTACAATGTGGGGCCTCTATGTCCTGTCCAATGTGGGCCCTCTATGTTCTGTACAATGTGGGCCCTCTATGCACTGTACAATGTGGGCCCTCTATGTCCTGTACAATGTGGGCCTCTATGTCCTGTACAACAGAAGCCCTCCATGTCCTGTACAATGTGGGGCCTTTATGTCCTGTACAATGTGGGCCCTCTATGTCCCGTACAATGTGGGGCCTCTATGTCCTGTACAATGTGGGGCCTCTAAGTCCTGTACAATGTGGGGCCTCTATGTCCTGTACAATGTGGGACCTCAATGACAGTAAATCTCTTATGTCCTGTACAATGTGGACCCCCTATGTCCTGTACAATGTGGGCCTTCCATGTCCTGTACAACATGGGGCCTTTAAGTCCTGTACAATGTGGGCCCTCTATGTCCTGTACAATGTGAGTCCTCTATGTCCTGGACAACATGGGACCTCTATGTCCTGTAAAACATGGGACCTCTATGTCCTGGACAACATTGGACCTCTGTGTCCTGTAAAACATGGAACCTCTATGTCCTTTCGATGTGAGCCCTCTACATGTTTGTCCTGTACAATGTGGACCCTCTTTGTCCTGTACAATGTGGACCCTCTATGTCCTGTACAATGTGAGTCCTCTATGTTCTATACAATGTGGGGCCTCTATGTCCTGTACAACAGTAGCTCTCTATGTCCTGTACAAAATGGACCCTCTATGTCCTGTACAATATGGACCCTCTATGTCCTGTACAATATGGACCCTCTATGTCCTGTACAATGTGGGCCCTATTTGTCCTGTACAATGTTGGGCCTCTATGTTCTATACAATGTGGAGCCTCTATATATGTCCGGTACAAGGTTGGGCCTTTATGTCCTTTGTGTTGACCTGTCCTGTTCATTAGGAACCCTCTATGTCCTTTGTGTTGACCTGTCCTGTACATTAGGAGCCCTCTATGTCCTGTACAACAGGAGCCTTCAATGTCATGTTTGTTAGGAGCCCTTTATGTCCTGTATATTCTAATTAGGAGCCCTCTATGTCCTTTGTGTTGACCTGTTCTGTACATTAGGAGCCCTCTATGTCCTTTGTGTTGACCTGTCCTGCACATTAGGAGCCCTCTATGTCCTTTGTATTGACCTGTTCTGTACATTAGGAGCCCTCTATGTCCTTTGTGTTGCCCTGTCCTGTACATTAGGAGCCCTCTATGTCCTGTACAACAGGAGCCTTCAATGCCATGTTTGTTAGGAGCCCTTTATGTCCTGTATATTCTAATTAGGATCCCTCTATGTCCTTTGTGTTGACCTGTTCTGTACATTAGGAGCCCTCTATGTCCTTTGTGTTGACATGTCCTGTACATTAGGAGCCCTCTATGTCCTGTACAACAGGAGCCTTCAATGTCATGTTTGTTAAGAGCCCTTTATGTCCTGTACATTCTTATTAGGAGCCCTCTATGTCCTTTGTGTTGACCTGTCCTGTACATTAGGAGCCCTCTATGTCCTGTACAACAGGAGCCTTTAATGCCATGTTAGTTAGGAGCCCTTTATGTCATGTATGTTGTCCTATGTGTTGTTCATCTTAAGTTTTCTATGTCCTATATGGTGCTATCACATGCTGTTATTTTGTACAATTTATCTATATTTTAGTTCCCTGTATGCATTGATTTTCACAAATATTACAATATCTGACAATCAGATTTATTCTATATACAAGATCCTGCCAATTTCTTCCATAGAAAGCATCTAATTTTTTTAATTTCCTGTATGGATTTGTGTTTTTTTAGAACTAATTATTTATAAGGACAATGTTATTTCCAGTTTGTCTGACTGACATTGAGTGCTAATCTACCCTAGACAATATCTCATCATATACGATATCCCAAACTTTGTCCTAGGTACTCAATGGTTGTATCAACCACATAAAGGTCAGTGGTTCGCGATATTGACTCAATCAGTGTTGGTATTTATAACAAGAGGCCCATGGGCCTTAACGGTCACCTGACATCCGATTCAAATTAGGACTGTCATCCAGGGGCCAATTCATACTTTTCTTCGGTCCGAGTGACCTTGCTGCATCGTCCATTAATTTTTCCTTGTGAACACAATAACTTCAGTAAATATGAACCGATTTTGATGAAACTTTGTATGCAGCTTTGTATCAATGAGATCTTGAATGAGTTTGAATACCGGACCAATTTGACCATAACTTACATAGTTATTCCCCTTGGTAATTCTATTATTGTTGGACCCTGTGAACACGATAACTGAAATAAATGGGTGTGACTCCAATTTTGACCCAAGGGGTCTGTTCTGAACAAACTTGGTAAATGTATGTCTTCTGTTCTTGATTAAAAGAAACAAGTAAAAGCGTAAATCAATGATTTATTAAATAAGGCACACAATTTTAATAGCACCTTGTTAGAAGCAAAAATAGGTCATGAATGAAAAAACAGGTGTACCACATGAATTTACATCTATTCTTGTGTAATGTCAATCAACATCACAGGGACCAATAATAATATAATGACAAAGGGCAATAACTCTGCAGGTTACCGTCATATAATTACCGGACAAAGTTTCATTGAACTCCGTCAACATTTATTCAAGTTATCGTGTTTACAAGGTCCAATAATAATATTATTACAAAGGGCAATAACTTAAGTTACTGTCGAATAATTCTCATTTTCGAACTTGTCCGAAATCTTTTTGATATATGGCTGCATACAAAGTTTCATCAATCTCGGTTTACATTTACTCAAGTTATCGTGTTCACAAGGTCCAATAATAATAATATTACAAAGGGCAATTACTCTGTAAGTTACCGTCAAATAATTCCGATTTTCGAACTCGTCCGAGATCTTATTGATATATGGCTGCATACAAAGTTTCATCAAACTCGCTTAATATTTACAGATGTTATCGTGTTCACAAGGAAAAGTTAATGCACGACGGACAAAAGACTATCACAATAGGTTACCATGACCTATGGTCAGGTAACCTAAAAACAAGTCAATCTATATTATTTATGAGGTCATGTAAGTGGATATCGACTTGACAATTGAATGGTTATTATTTATAAGATGTCAACCAGGTCATGGTGAATTTCAAATAAAGGTTAAAATCGTAATGGTATTTGTTGGATCATAGATCATTCTGAACTGATAACTCTTATTTCAAAATCAGAAACATTTGCTACAATATCTGCCAGACCCACACAACTTTAAAATACTTCATAATAAATCACATAACAATTCCTTCTTGTTATCTTGTATAATGTGAGCATTCAAATTAAACATTAAGTGAAAGTTTTGCAGAAGTGCATTTAAACAGTTTTTGTTGTTTTGTTTTGTTGAAAATGAATATTACAGGTCTGGAATAATAATGCTAATTGAAAATATGAGGATTTCTTTCTGAGCAACTCAATTACTACCAACATAATTGTGTGATTAGGGGACAGAAACCAATCACAACAGGAGAGTTTGAACATGGTGTTGAGTAAACACATTTTTGAGACAGAAACTGTATGCCATAGAGAGGCAATCAGTAACATCAATATTTGTTTCCCAAACTAATAACCTAATCACTTAGGAGTCATCCTTATTGAACATTTCCTTATTTCCTAGCTCACATCAGTTATATTAACATTAATCCAATCATCGTGTGACATTTATCAAAATATCACGTGACAATCACCGAAATGTTTCTACTTAATCATTTGAAGTCTGACTGATTACAGAGCAGGATATATCTACTTTGTAATATAACACAGTCATGGATATATCTACTTTGTAATATAACACAACCAATCATCATATACATGTACTAAGTCTACTTGTACATCCTACCATCAATGATCTTGTATAACTAAAACCTATAGCCTTTTATATTTGTTCAACATCAAGATGAAAATGAGTCCTTTTTACCATACAACCTTGAATTTTATAAGAAGGAATTTATTGCCAGGAAATAACAGTGCTAACTTTTTTTTATATCTTTAATATTATTTCAGAAACCACTATCTAACTCATTTACCCCTACATGTTTACACTAGACTTGCCAAGTCTTTGATTTGGTAAGGTTCAAATGTGACTTAAGGGGTGTATTTGTCAATGAACATGTCCACTCAATACTGTACACTATACATGTCCTAGCCCTACATTAATTAGTATGTGTTATATTTGTAGCCTAGTGTATCAGGACCAGAACCTCCACTCAATACTGTACACTACTGTCCTAGCCCTACATTAATTAGTAGGTGTTATATTTGTAGCCTAGTGTATCAGGACCAGAACCTCCACTCAATACTGTACACTACTGTCCTAGCCCTACATTAATTAGTAGGTGTTATATTTGTAGCCTAGTGTATCAGGACCAGAACCTCCACTCAATACTGTACACTACTGTCCTAGCCCTACATTAATTAGTAGGTGTTATATTTGTAGCCTAGTGTATCAGGACCAGAACCTCCACTCAATACTGTACACTACTGTCCTAGCCCTACATTAATTAGTAGGTGTTATATTTGTAGCCTAGTGTATCAGGACCAGAACCTCCACTCAATACTGTACACTACTGTCCTAGCCCTACATTAATTAGTAGGTGTTATATTTGTAGCCTAGTGTATCAGGACCAGAACCTCCACTCAATACTGTACACTACTGTCCTAGCCCTACATTAATTAGTAGGTGTTATATTTGTAGCCTAGTGTATCAGGACCAGAACCTCCACTCAATACTGTACACTACTGTCCTAGCCCTACATTAATTAGTAGGTGTTATATTTGTAGCCTAGTGTATCAGGACCAGAACCTCCACTCAATACTGTACACTACTGTCCTAGCCCTACATTAATTAGTAGGTGTTATATTTGTAGCCTAGTGTATCAGGACCAGAACCTCCACTCAATACTGTACACTACTGTCCTAGCCCTACATTAATTAGTAGGTGTTATATTTGTAGCCTAGTGTATCAGGACCAGAACCTCCACTCAATACTGTACACTACTGTCCTAGCCCTACATTAATTAGTAGGTGTTATATTTGTAGCCTAGTGTATCAGGACCAGAACCTCCACTCAATACTGTACACTACTGTCCTAGCCCTACATTAATTAGTAGGTGTTATATTTGTAGCCTAGTGTATCAGGACCAGAACCTCCACTCAATACTGTACACTACTGTCCTAGCCCTACATTAATTAGTAGGTGTTATATTTGTAGCCTAGTGTATCAGGACCAGAACCTCCACTCAATACTGTACACTACTGTCCTAGCCCTACATTAATTAGTAGGTGTTATATTTGTAGCCTAGTGTATCAGGACCAGAACCTCCACTCAATACTGTACACTACTGTCCTAGCCCTACATTAATTAGTAGGTGTTATATTTGTAGCCTAGTGTATCAGGACCAGAACCTCCACTCAATACTGTACACTACTGTCCTAGCCCTACATTAATTAGTAGGTGTTATATTTGTAGCCTAGTGTATCAGGACCAGAACCTCCACTCAATACTGTACACTACTGTCCTAGCCCTACATTAATTAGTAGGTGTTATATTTGTAGCCTAGTGTATCAGGACCAGAACCTCCACTCAATACTGTACACTACTGTCCTAGCCCTACATTAATTAGTAGGTGTTATATTTGTAGCCTAGTGTATCGGGACCAGAACCTCCACTCAATACTGTACACTACTGTCCTAGGCCTACGTTAATTAGTATGTGTTATATTTGTAGCTTAGTGTATCAGGACCAGAACCTCCACTCAATACTGTACACTACTGTCCTAGGCCTACAATAATTAGTATGTGTTATATTTGTAGCTTAGTGTATCGGGACCAGAACCTCCACTCAATACGTTAACATGTACTCCGCCTATAACAGGTATCATATTTCGTTATTCAGAAATCAGGGAAATTGGAAACATTATAGATATTTGTTCAGTATTCGCTGTCTCTACTTTATTAGAAAGCAATTATCCAGCGATATAAAGTGACCAACACGATTACTAGTGTTAACAGGACGGGATGAGATTCTGTCTGTGTATAGCTGTATATAAGTAATGGATAGGGCCGGTATAGGGTGTTAGCATTGGAACTCTAATTACCAAGAGCAGAACCCTTGGAATAAGCTTTGCATAAAAATACACAAAATATTTAAGGCATAAATGTAAATTAAACTTTCAATTTTAAGGAGTTTTAATAAAGAACAAATGGTAAAACACACCTTCCTTTCTGATTTACCACTAAGCAGGAATACTATTGTAGCAATTATACTACACATATTATAACTGTGTCACTTTCTCTTCTGGTCATGACTTAATGAAGCAGGCATAACATTTCAGTATATACAACAGACGAACATGTGTCGTTTTCCTTTCTTACTTACCACAGAGCAGGAATGACACTTCAGTATATATCAGATGAACGTGTGTCGTTTTCCTTTCTTACTTACCACGGAGCAGGAATGACACTTCAGTATATAACAGATGAACGTGTTTCGTTTTCCTTTCTTACTTACCACGGAGCAGGAATGACACTTTAGTATATATCAGATGAACGTGTGTCGTTTTCCTTTCTTACTTACCACGGAGCAGGAATGACACTTTAGTATATATCAGATGAACGTGTGTCGTTTTCTTTTCTTACTTACCACGGAGCAGGAATGACTCTTCAGTATATAACAGATGAACGTCTTTCGTTTTTATTTCTTACTTACCACGCAGCAAGAATGACAATTCAGTATAATTATAACAGATGAACGTGTTTCGTTTTCATTTCTTACTTACCACGGAGCAGGAATGACGCTTCAGTATATAACAGATGAACATGTGTCGTTTTCATTTCTTACTTACCACGGAGCAGGAATGACACTTCAGTATATAACAGATGAACGTGTGTCGTTTTCATTTCTTACTTACCACAGAGTAGGAATGACACTTCAGTATATAACAGATGAACGTCTTTCGTTTTTATTTCTTACTTACCACGCAGCAAGAATGACACTTCAGTATAATTATAACAGATGAACGTGTTTCGTTTTCATTTCTTACTTACCACGGAGCAGGAATGACACTTCAGGATATAACAGATGAACGTGTGTCGTTTTCATTTCTTACTTACCACGGAGCAGGAATGGCACTTCAGTATATAACAGATGAACGTGTCGTTTTCCTTTCTTACTTACCACGGAGCAGGAATGACACTTCAGTATATAACAGATGGACGTGTGTCGTTTTCATTTCTTACTTACCACGGAGCAGGAATTACACTTCAGTATATAACAGATGAACGTGTGTCGTTTTCCTTTCTTACTTACCACGGAGCAGGAATGACACTTCAGGATATAACAGATGAACGTGTGTCGTTTTCATTTCTTACTTACCACAGAGTAGGAATGACACTTAAGTATATAACAGATGAACGTCTTTCGTTTTTATTTCTTACTTACCACGGAGCAGGAATGACACTTCAGGATATAACAGATGAACGTGTGTCGTTTTCATTTCTTACTTACCACAGCGTAGGAATGACACTTCAGTATATAACAGATGAACGCGTGTCGTTTTCATTTCTTACTTACCACGGAGCAGGAATGACACTTCAGTATATAACAGATGATCGTGTCGTTTTCCTTTCTTACTTACCACGGAGCAGGAATGACACACCAGTATATAACAGATGAATGTGTCGTTTTCATTTCTTACTTACCACGGAGCAGGAATTACACTTCAGTATATAACAGATGAACGTGTGTCGTTTTCAGTTCTTACTTACCACAGAGTAGGAATGACACTTCAGTATATAACAGATGAACGGGTCGTTTTCATTTCTTACTTACCACGGAGCAGGAATTACACTTCAGTATATAACAGATGAACGTGTGTCGTTTTCCTTTCTTACTTACCACGGAGCAGGAATGACACACCAGTATATAACAGATGAACCTGTCGTTTTCATTTCTTACTTACCACGGAGCAGGAATGGCACTTCAGTATATAACAGATGAACGTGTCGTTTTTATTTCTTACTTACCACGGAGCAGGAATGACACTTCAGGATATAACAGATGAACGTGTGTCGTTTTCATTTCTTACTTACCACGGAGCAGGAATTACACTTCAGTATATAACAGATGAACGTATGTCGTTTTCATTTCTTACTTACCACAGAGCAGGAATGACACTTCAGTATATAACAGGTGTCGTTTTCCTTTCTTACTTACCACGGAGCAGGAATGACACACCAGTATATAACAGATGAATGTGTCGTTTTCATTTCTTACTTACCACGGAGCAGGAATGACACACCAGTATATAACAGATGAACGTGTCGTTTTCATTTCTTACTTACCACGGAGCAGGAATGACACACCAGTATATAACAGATGAACGTGTCGTTTTCATTTCTTACTTACCACGGAGCAGGAATGACACTTCAGTATATAACAGATGAGCGTGTCGTTTTCATTTCTTACTTACCACGGAGCAGGAATGACACTTCAGTATATAACAGATGAACGTGTTTCCTTTTTCTCTGACTATGAATCCAAACACCTCTGGTCTTTCTTTGCCCTAAATAAAACAATATATAATAATATAAAATTAAAGATCATTACACTTTTGTGAAATGCCAGCCTTCTTAAAATATCAGTGTCATTTTTTCTTCCTTTCCAATATTGCTTTAATGATAATGCTGATACACTTAAAAAAAACCTCAGATTTGACAAAAAGTTCAAATTTCAGTCTCCAAAAATACACTTGAACAAAATGTATTATGAAAAACATTTAATAGTTGAACCAAATTTGATAATTTTTTTATGGAAATTGAATTTCAACGGGACTGAATTGCATCTTATATGTACCTGTGATACTGAGGAGATATCTTTGAACCGTCGGTCAAGGATGGTGGACTTTTTGTCCAGACTAATGAGGGAAATATCACTGGCTCCAAGACAAAAGAGCATGGTTTTGTTAGGATTGTCCTTGGACGACTCACAGTGATGGGAATCACTAAAATGGACATGGAGTTCTTTCTGACCTTGATCAAGGTCAGCACTGTTACTATGGCTGAGATGGTCCCTAGTAACCAAATCACAAATCTCCTCTCGTGAATCACCAGACCCAGAGAGACCTTCTGCTGAGTATGAATGTGAAAAGTGTCCAGAATTTTCTAGAACATTTTCTGAAGAGCTTATACCATCACTACATCCAGACAGGTCATCAGCACTACTAGATGGACTGTTGATGTGGATGGTGCTGCCTCGTAGACGCTCGTTCTGAGCTCCAAGTTCATTCTCTGTTACTGACACAACTTCGTCCAGACTAGCCGGCAGACTTTTTACACTAGCACCGCTCGCATGGCGTTGACGCCGTTCATTCTGTTCCTCCTGTCTCTGTTTCCGCTCTTTCTCCTTCTCTGACAGTTTGTGACACAGTTCATCGATGTGGACACAGGTTATCTTCTTGGTGTTGAGTTTGGCACGACCCACATACATCACCTCATAGAAGGCCTTGGCCGGCTCGGGGGCTTTCGTCTCCACCATATCTATTGTGATGTCCCGTCGTGTAGCCTCCTGTATACTACTAAACAACTCTGGTACCTGCAACAAAACATTGTGAAAGTAAAAAAAACTCACTAAAATATCATACGGTACAAAACCAAGTCTGAAGGTAAAATTAATATTTGTGTAATAGTGTCTAAATCCTGTCCTAGAAAATAAATAAGGAATAAAACATAAGAATAAAGTCCCATTAAACGTAGAACAGAAACATGAGACAATCGACTACGTTTGAACTGTTTCTATACTTAGTTCAAACGCTGTACTCTATAAACGTAAACCAGATAGAGGAGTTGTAATAAGTACTTAGATGTTGCTTACTTGACAATCTATATGGTCATGATAATTGTTCACTGGCTTAAGATAAAATCAAGAATTACCTCATATCAACCTGACTGACCTACACAGTCAACAAACTAATTTCATAATCACCTGAGTGAACAGTTGTACTGCACAGTTCACTTCTGTATTTTAAGTTTATATTTCAGTTCTTTAAAATAGAATATTTTACCAGGTACCCTGTAGGTAAATTTTTATCTGACATGCTATTTAGAATGTTTTTCATCCGATTTGTTGAGATATGTACATATATAGAAGATGTGGCTTACTTCTCATACTTTAAGTCTAATTTGTAATCTCTGACAGAGATTTCTTGCTTGAGATATTGTAATGTAATGAATATTTGTCTTTTCATTGTATTTCTGACCACATTTTTTCTCTCTTTACTTTAGAGCCTTGCTGGACTTTGGACTTCAAAGGACTTTAAATTATATGTGGGGTGTAAATCAATGTACACCTTTTTGTTTAAACTACTACATGTTTATTCAATGTATTATTTATATTTTTAACGTACATGATATATTGCAGCAGTGGTGTTAGAAACATCAATAACTCCATCCATAGTCTAGATCTTGAGCAACAACTTACTGTAATTACAACCAATAAATGGTGACTTTAATATACCAATATTCCTGGCCTGTAGTTCAGCACATTTATTGATTTATTCCTACAGATTCTATAACAAAGCGTAGCACAGTTACATTTCCATAAACAGGAGAGGTGTATGTAGGAACAAACTGATTAGTCGTTTGTCGTTTTCCAAAGGACTAAATGTCCCTATGACAGGAGACCTGAAACGTTGCGTAATTTTGTAGGAGCTCGCCAATCAATGGCTGCACAGGCTGGGAGAATAGAGATGGTAACTATATGTCAAGTCTGATCGATACACCGTGAGCCATACCATACCTAACTAACACAACTACTTTTTTACTTCAGGATGAGAATTTCACTTGCCATAATTAAAGATTTCCCCTAGGCTTGTGAATTTTCGACTGTCACCGACAACAATGTTCCTATATATACAGACAATCAAACTACTGTCAATATCATAATACAGTAATGGTTCTAATGAAAGCCCTAACGATTATTAGTACACACAATAAAACGAAAGAAGAGGATGGGTGATTACTTGAATCAATGATAACAACGAACCATGCATCAGAAAGTTGAGGGAAAAACAAAATTTCAAATCATAAAATCAAGCTCCTCAAAGAAACATTGAACCAGTTTTGTTGGGACCATGGTTAGGTCACAACCTTTTATGTCCAGAAAAGTCAAAATAGTGGCAGTAGCCTTGTTGAAGATGCCTCTGTACTTACACACTAAAAATGCTGTGTCTGAAAGTCTCCTAAATAACATGACCAGGCATGTCTAACTGTTTGGTCTATTTCGTGGGACTCCTACACCTTTATTCAAACAAAATACCAAGTGTACCAGCTTCCTTGATGCTCCATTTTAAAACTGTTGTCAGCGGTTATTATAATTTACGGATGGGTACACAATTCATATCAGCTAACAAAATGAACTGCAGTAAGCAATCATGGTTATTAAGACAGTGTAATTTGAAGTTTTTAACATATTAATTGGACTCTTGTATCCTTTAACTCATTGACCCCTGAAGTTCCATAGTGAACTATTCCAACCTTTGAATTGGAACGGTTCAAATGTGTCTTCAGGGGTGAATGAGTTAAAGAAGGCTATGGTAATTAATATGAGGAAATTGTAGCACTTCATCCCAGAGAGCCAATGGCCAAAGACAAAGTTTATGTCTTTCATTTCTTAGAAATAAGATGTTCAAAGGAAACGTTGACCACTGATGCTACAGTGCCATACTATAAGCTCACAGGCACTTTTGATGCCACTGGTGATCAAGCTTAATGTATATTACTTTAATCAGTGACATTGTCAAATGTTAGTGCATTCAATATCAAGTTTAAAACACTTACCAAGTATCAAGTTGGAGTATTAACCCTTTCACCCCTATGTAACTAATGTAAACTTTACTATGCATTGATCTGGATGAATCCATTGTAGTCTACAGTGGCGAAAGGGTTACAATACTACATTATTGTGTTTGCAGTATCAGATTTGGTTGTGTATTATGTTCTATGAACACCTATGATCATTAAGGATGTACTTGGTTTCGGTGGTGGAAGAAAAGCAGAATGCCCCGAGAAAAACCACTGACCTGCAGCCAGTACCTGGCGACGGTCTCCACCTCAAGGCCTTGAACCCGCGGTATACCTATTAACTGTCCAAAATGTAGGCGATATTTGTTTACTTTCTGCAGGTCCAAATATGCACTCCTAGTTATACGGTTTGCATTAATTTAAACCATTTCAGTACAAATTCAATTTAAGTCTAAAGCTCAGATTTTAATTTTAAATTATCTACAGCCGATAAAAATTTATTTATGTACCGACAAATTATTCTGATCCCAAAATAGCTGTTGTTCAACAAATTACCAATCACGGAGTAGGATAAGTGTTGTAGTATCGATCATGGCATTTAAAACAGAAATATACATGAACCTAGCCAGCTGATGATTCACTAGGTTTGACAGACTTTTACCTATCATATGATAAAAAAAACACCAAGTGATTACCATCTGAAGTAGGCAGTAAACTTAAAATGAACTATCATATGATAAAAAAAACACCAAGTGATTACCATCTGAAGTAGGCAGTAAACTTAAAATGAACTAACTCGACATCCATCAAATGATGAACATTTACACCCAATTTATTTGTCCTATCCCTCTTGTGTACTTAATGTTGAATTGATCAGCAGGTCAGTCAGGGTGTATGCAATTTGATCCAGTTTAGAAGTGTGATGTAATGTACATATACAAATTCAGTCCGATCATGGCTAACATATCTATATAACATTGATCAGGACGTGATGCTCGACACATGTACATGTAAACTGGTCATGATCATGAGTTTGTTCTAAAACATTTGACCCCATGCAGTGACCATTAAAGTGGTAACAACGATATATAAAGAAGTTTGACTCCACTAGGAGTAAGGATTTCGGAGAGCAGCCACGGCAGAAAAAATAAAGGCACATATATGTGCTGCTGCAAAACTCTAAGGAAAACTGCATTCTGGTACCACAGCTAGAATCTCTGTACGTGACAATTACTTTCATGTCTTAGACTTACTTACTTGGCAAGGATTTCAGTCAGGGTCCATTGATTTTTCGAGACAAAATCCCAACTCCTAACTACACATGACTACAAGGTCCCAATTTGGAGACATTCACTGTTACAACACATGTAAACTAGGATGTAGATACGAGGAGAGTTTATTCTGTCTGGCATTGTAAATACTGACCAATAAAATGTTCCAGTCTGCCTTGACAATCACCTCAGTACTCTGATAGTAAACACTCTAAAATAGCCTGTACATTTAACAGTACATTAAAATTAGCCAACTCATTTAACAGTATATTAAAGCTAGCCCACTCATTTAACAGTACATTAAAATTAGCCCACTCATTTAACAGTACATTAAAATTAGCCCACTTATTGTTATTAACAGTACATTAAAATTAGCCAACTCATTTAACAGTATATTAAAGCTAGCCCACTCATTTAACAGTACATTAAAATTAGCCAACTCATTTAACAGTACATTAAAACTAGCCCACTCATTTACCAGTATATTAAAGCTAGCCCACTCATTTAACAGTATATTAAAACTAGCCCACTCATTTAACAGTATATTAAAGCTAGCCCACTCATTTAACTATACATTAAAATTAGCCCACTCATTTAACAGTATATTAAAGCTAGCCCACTCATTTAACAGTACATTAAAATCAGCCCACTTATTTAACAGTATATTAAAGCTAGCCCACTCATTTAACAGTATATTAAAACTAGCACACTCATTTAACAGTATATTAAAACTAGCCCACTCATTTAACAGTATATTAAAATTAGCCCACTTATTTAACAGTATATTAAAGCTAGCCCACTCATTTAACAGTACATTGAAATTAGCCCACTCATTTAACAGTATATTAAAGCTAGCCCACTCATTTAACAGTATATTAAAACTAGCACACTCATTTAACAGTATATTAAAACTAGCCCACTCATTTAACAGTATATTAAAACTAGCCAACTCATTTAACAGTATATTAAAACTAGCCCACTCAGTTAACAGTATATTAAAACTAGCCCACTCATTTAACAGTATATTAAAACTAGCCCACTCATTTAACAGTATATTATACATTACAGATGTTATTTAAATCATAAATATTAAATCTAATGTCTGTACATTACAAACAATCTTCTTTTAATTATAAATTGGAGCAACTACATGTAAAAGGTCTAACCTGCCTTTTAACCCAACCCTTATAAGAATTTTAATGAGAGCTTCAGTAAGCGAGATTTCAGAAGCTTTACAGTGTGATGAATGATGTATCAGGCCATGTTTATTATCACACGCTACGTACTGTCATAACACATGTACACACAACTAAATGTGACAAGAGGGGTCCTGTCAGCTTTAACTCATTCACCCCTGAAGTTTCATAATGAACTATTCCAACCTTTGAATTTGAAGAGTTCAAATGTGTCTTCAGGGGTGAATGAGTTAAACTACATGTAGCTCTGCCATCTTTGGTGGCTCAACATCCATATCACCCACATGTTGTTATTTGGAACCTTGTGTGGTCATGATCAGGACACATCAATGTAAATAAATGTTTGCTCTATAACCTTAAGTTTATATTTGCATACATGTATATACTTTAGCAATGAATCAATTATTCCTGACACAACCAAATATTTTTTTCACATTTAATGTTTTAAAATGTTATTCTTTGCAACTGTCTATGTTACCAGGTAGGTCCTTATGATGACAACGTAATATTCAAGAATGATGGAGCCAACCAAGATCCACTTAAGGTAAAGGGTTATAGTAAATATAGTAATTTGAGATTCTTATATATACCGCTTTATCACAACCTAGTTGGTAGGTCGTCTCAAAGCGGTTCACAAATTATTATTATGTTGTTTGCTTGCAAAGCTGTGTCATTCAAATAGATCATAAACACCATACAAAAACAGTTCAATACTTATATTTACGTTTTCTCTGCCTCTTATGTTCTTTTTTAACTTATAATTTATATTTAAAATTAAAAATGCCTGCCTTATCGACAGTCCACACAATTTCGTTCAATAGTTTGAACAGCGTATTGTCGCGTGCTGATTGGCAAACAAAGTAGTACTTTGAAATTTTAACGAACACTTCAATTTTATTCCACAATTCAGTATCAATACAATTGTGTATGATATGTCTATAGGGTGATTTAAGTTTATCAATAGAACTCTGAGCTGAAAGTAATATTTGAAATTGATTCGATTTTTCCCCGGAACAAATTTCGCGCATGGACAAATACAGTGAACACCGTAAATCCGACCTTGCCCTCCACGAGGGAGTTATTTTTGGAAGTTAATTCAAACTTTTCTCTTTGCTCATTTTTTGAAGAATCCATGCTTGAATGTATTTGTTGATTGTATGGGAACCTGACAACAGTCGATAGATTCTATAACAGCCTCGTTATTTGACATGTCGTCAGAAACTGAGGAACCGTGGATACGAAACGCGTGAACTGATAGCGTTTGAAGTGAGTGATTTGCGACGGAGCACAGGTTCGTTACAAATGTCTGAAATGTTTATGTGTGCTGTGACTCATATCAGTAGGTGTGTCACATATGTGTCAGTAGGTCTATAGAATATGTGTATTTCAGACATTTGTAATGAACCCCTGTTGATCAATGCAGTGTAACAGACGATATTTCTAATAAATTGTATGAGCGTTAAAATTGTTTCCATTGCCGGCATTGGTGATTTCAACCGATGTGCATTTTGTACGATATTGCAGTCTTGTTTTCGTTGTAATACAAGTGTTTTTTATATATTTTTTATTTTGCACATAAATTTACAATGACATTGTCAAATCTCACAATGCCCAGGGATATTTCAGCAGCCGTCATGTTTATTTATATTGGATATTGTAGTTCCAGTCAGTGTTGTATTAATACGCTAAGAATTGTGTCTCGTGATGCATGGTAATTCAAGTCTCATCAACGAAACAGCTTTCAAAGAGGCTATATAGTGACAATGCCATGCAAATCTAATTATAGAGCCTTTGCAACCATGGCTAGCCAATATCTTTCTCAACTCCCTTGGAGCATACAGCTGGTGCTGCCATTTCGGCACTCACAGCTAGCAGTATACAATTCTACCACTGCCAACACATTTACAGCTGAGTAGACTGGAACAAGCGGAATCAAGTATCCTGCTCAAAGATACAACACAGTGCCGTGGTGTGACTGAAACCTGCAACCCTTCTGTCACGAGCCCGACGTCCTACCACTAGACTACCCGTGCCTGGAAAGGGTGCAATTCAATGATTGTATCAGTTATATTCCCGAAGAAGAGTTCCATTGCAAGGTTTTACAACTTATTGGGAGTATTCTCTCTCCTTTATAGAAGATGAAGCACCCCGAACGGAGTAATTTTGGCTTAGAGTAATTTCTCTGTCAAGCTTTTCATGGGCCATTTTGCCAATAAAGTGGACACTATTTCTGATGCTTTGCAGATGTAATTCCTGAAAAGAAACATTGATAAAGAGTAGGCTTTTTGATACCGTATCATGAAGGGTCCCGAGTTTGATCCATGCAGTTTGTATTTTCTTTTTAATTTCTTTTTTTCATATGGTCAAACTTTAAGCAAATACAATTCTGTAAAATACATGACAACATGTGATATTTATGGAACACTTCTTTGAAAAGGAATTAAACAAATATTTTACAGTTGTGACAATGGTAATTTCGTAGTTTTACCTGCCTGGTTCCCGTTACTGTAATATAAAGTGCCATTGACTAACGTAATTAATCTACCCAGTCACTTTTCTGACTAACCTAATCGGTCACTTTTCTGACTAACATACTTGGTCACTTTTCTGACTGACATGCTCAGTCACTTTTCTTACTAACCTACACCCAGTCACTTTTCTGTAAGTCAATAATTAACCTGTCACCAAATAAAACGGAAACATCAAAGTACAGAAAAGACAAAAGGACAGAAAGAACAGATTGAATTCACATGACAACATGTTGCAATGAAGTGTTGTCATCCTATATAGCTATTGTCACCAATAAGAAGCACACAAAACCTTGGATTTCACAGGTGGTCCTACTTTCCTTATCTCCAACATACAATCATGCAATAGGCTAAAATAGACAAATCCTGTCTGAAACCTACCAAGGATTCACATTTATATGATTCACATTATATGCCCAATTTTACTTTGCTATCATATATATAATGACTATTAATCACATGTGATCAGGCTACAGCTTGCTCTATCAACATTTAACATGACATGGTGGGACACTATTGACCCAAATCAATCTCAATTTATCTTGACGAAAGCAATCTTTAATTACTGTGTACTCTGCACTGACCAGTACACAGTAACTTGATGTGAATGACCAACAGTTATGGTCAGTATAATTTGCCATTATATTACTATTGACCGGTGATTCTATCTTGGATTACGTCCATTGATTACAATCTTGTATACATGTAGATACACAGTCACTCTCCTACAGATACACAGTGCCAGTAGATCATAAAGTAAGGGGCAGAAAGGGCCTGCATGCTAAGATAACAATCTGATGCACCTACAAACAATGAAATGAAAACCAAGAAACATTTACAGATTCTGTTATGACAATCACCCTATTGTACACAGTGACCATAATGTACCCTGATCACCACTGCCCCCTAGGATTAATTCCCGGACCCTAATTCAGATGCTACTAAAATTTTGTTCATCAGCACCAAACATACATGTACTAAGAGTTGAAAATAGGACAAATCTCTTCTAAGGGCAGATTTTCTAGTCATGATGCATCTAAGGCTATCAACAAGGCTGATACAAATGTAACGTAATCATACAATGCAGTTGTAACAATTAACTTACACCAACACATGTTGTCCTGTGGCCACCATCTTAGATCTCAGCTTTAATTAAAGCAGGCTATAATTATTAATACCAAAAGTTCAGAGGTTGTTGTCATCTTAATGAGCATTATTGTTAATATTACTGTTCTAAAATCTGTTGTAAAATAGAAATAAAAATTGACATCACTCTTAAAACATTTTACCTGATATTTTGCAAGTAAATATATCTCAATGACAATGTGCGCGTACTACACAGCATTTACATCCATTGATTCAGTCACTATGTTGTATAAAATACCACACTACCCTTGATCCTTTGAGAGACTATAGCTAGATTGATGTAACATATATACATATGTAATATCTATAAGGGATATGATAACACAATCTTAAGTAGTCAGTAGATACTCTTACATATCACCAAGTCAGGTGAACACATGTTACACGGCAAGACATTTCTCTCATAACCGTTCAGTACCTTCTTACAAATTCTTAATAAACAAGCAATGTAGTTGTGACCTGTATACATCCATACCTGACCGCAATGTCCGATGACTGGATGATCAGGATCATCCAGCCTTTCCAAGTGTGGTGCTAGTAGAAACATTACTATTGTATAAAGATAAAGTTAATTTCCAATACTGAAGCCAATCACGATAGTGCTTCTATACACTGGACTCAAAAATAAAACATAACTGTGTAATATAAACTTGCAGTTCAATGCATGCCGTATTTAATCCTACTGTATTTATATGGTGTTGATAAATACAGATTGAGTTGAATGACCATTCAGTACATACATGTACATTAACCTTTAATTCAAATAACAATTGGCTTCCATGTGATACATATTGTTATTGTACATGTGCATTGTCATTGAGAATATTAATACCTGATTAACCAGATTTGATGGACCTCCAGATAGGGTTAATGAACCTCCAGCTTGTAAATGAACTTGACACCAATACATTCACTAATAGTAGTAAAACTTCTGATACCAAACCTTCTGGACTTTTTCAATGTATATGTATATTGTGATTATGACCCAGATCATAGCAATTTGGTCATAAAGATAATGTAAACAAATTTTAAATGACGATATATACCTATTGTCATTCCAAAGTACCCTGGTAACATGGTTCCTTAATTCCTACTGCCATGATTTGGTTTGGGAATATTTGCAAGGGACAGGTCATTACCACATGGCCAGCTGTATGCCTGTTATTTAAATTACCCCTAAGGCCTAGCTGCTGGTGTGGGGAACACAGAGTAGGCCCATGGGAGGAGGGCTGTTACGTCCATGTATGTGTAAACCGTCATTTTTGTGGGTTTTTTTCCCTTCAGACTATTATGATAGTTTGAATAATTTTCACGTAATGCGGTTTATAATGATTTTTTTTTCAATTTGTTTCGACAAATATATATACAGTATCAGATTTGGTTGTGTATTATGTTCTATGAACACCTATGAGTATTTCAGACATTTGTAACGAACCCCTGTTGATCAGTGCAGTGTAACAGACAATATTTCTGATAAATTGTATGAGTGTTAAAATTGTTTCCATTGCCGGCATTGGTGATTTCAACCGATGTGCATTTTGCACGATATTGCAGACCTTGGTCTTGTTTTTGTTGTAATAAAAGTGTTTTTTATTTTCTTTTTTATTTTGCACATAAATTTACAATGACATTGTCAAATCTCACAATTCCCAGCGATATTTCAGCAGCTGTCATGTTTATTTATATTGGATATTGTAGTTACGGTCAGTGTTGTATTAATACGCTAAGAATTGTGTCTCGTGATGCATGGTAATTAAAGTCCCATCAACGACACAGCTTTCAAAGAGGCTATATAGTGACAATGCCATGCAAATGTAAATATATACATATATACTAGCCACTCCCCACCGACTCAGCTAGGGAGAATTTCTTTTTAGCTCATTCGGTAGAGTGCAAGACTAGCAAGCCAGAAGTCCCGGGTTCGACTCCTAGCGGAGACATTGAAAAAAAAAATCACCTCTGTTACATTGGCGCCCACATAGGGTCCAAGGTAATATTGACAAATATATTAACTCAGCGATATTTTCACAAGAATCGATATGACCCCTGGAAAAACTTGTTTTTAAAAGACCTGTTCTTTACTGGAGGGGGAGTATGTCACCCTGGTAAAATACAAGGCGCTTCCCACCGACTCGGCTAGGGAGAATTTCTCTTTAGCTCATTCGGTAGAGCATAAGACTACACTGCATGCTAGTAAGCCAGAGGTCTAGGGTTCGACTCCTAGCAGAGGCATTGAAATAAAATAATGACCTCTGTTACATACATAATTATTTTTAGTGTTCTACAGTATCTATGTTTTTGTATATATCAGACAATTTGTAATTTTGTCATGTTGTGTATATTAGGGGAAAGCACTTGGATTCCAGAACTCTCAACAAATGACATGTTATTTATAATGTACACAGTTTTGAGAGACCATCCCTGTAAGTTAATCCCCCTCTATAGAGACCATCCCTGTAAGTTAATCCCCCTCTATAGAGACCATCCCTGTAAGTTAATCCCCCTCTATAGAGACCATTCCTGTAAGTTCATCCCCCCTATAGAGACCATCCCTGTAAGTTAATCCCCCTCTATAGAGACCATCCCTGTAAGTTAATCCCCCTCTATAGAGACCATCCCTGTAAGTTAATCCCCCTCTATAGAGACCATCCCTGTAAGTTAATCCCCCCTATAGAGCCCATCCCTGTAAGTTAATCCCCCTCTATAGAGATCATTCCTGTAAGTTAATCCCCCTCTATAGAGACCATCCCTGTAAGTTAATCCCCCTCTATAGAGACCATCCCTGTAAGTTAATCCCCCTCTATAGAGATCATCCATGTAAGTTAATCCCCCTCTATAGAGACCATCCCTATAAGTTAATCCCCCTCTATAGATACCATCCCTGTAAGTTAATCCCCCTCTATAGAGACCATCCCTGTAAGTTAATCCCTCTCTATAGAGACCATCCCTGTAAGTTAATCCCCCTCTATAGAGACCACCACATACTTGTCCTCCAAATGCAATTAACTATCAATTAACTATAAAAGACCACCTCTGGTTCGAAACCAGTTTTGAGCTTTTAATGCAAGCAAACTGCTATAAAATGCTTTCACAATGGCAAAATATATTAGATAAGACCAAGAATACTGATAACTGGTTTCTTTTTTAATGCGATCAATATTAATTTATCGATTACAAATTCATTTATCAATATAATCAGTTCTTCATTAAAATCTAAGTGTTAAATGTTTTAAATGTAAAAATTAAAGTATTGAAAGTCACATATTCTTGTTTTTTACTGCATTTGTACATGATTGATAAAACTGCATAAAAATTGCTTGAAATGCATTCATTATAAAAGAACGAAACCTAGAGTATAGTTAACAACTCTGTGTATTGATGTAATACATGTTCTCACTTCATTTGGGTATTCACTCCCATTAGATTACGAACCGATTATGCAATCGATCATTGATCGGTTTATTCCTTATGATTACAAACCAATTATTAATTATGATTTAAAACACTACTTCAAGAATATCGCTGTGAAAGTGTATAATTATATAATGACCTTGAAAATAGCTATGTACATGTATACTGAAACCCAAAGGTTTTTCATCTAACAGATCTATACAAACGTTTTGTTTTTTTTATTTAAATTAGCTGAGTAACTGCTAATTTAAGTGTATTTATGGTAAGCATGTAGATTTACGTACATAACATGACATGTTACAAACAGCTGTTCAGTCGTACATGTAATACAGGATCAGTCAAGCACTTTTAAATTCATGGCTTTAAGAATATCATATATTTGTGGATCTGAAGACAATTTTTGTTGTTAGAATTCTGCTTAGACACCAGAGAAATACATACCATATACATATTTAGCTACATTATAATGGCATTACATACTGTTAATGGGTACTTCTTGTAAAAAGATGATTATGTTGTTTACTTGGCATATTGAGTCTGTTATATACATCTGACTTAAGGATTGCCATGTGATAGTACATTATGTTTCCCTGATCAGCATCTGTTTCTCGTTCCATGTCCGAATTACTTCAGGATGCAGTAAATCACTTGTATTTCCAAAGCTGTTCATCCATCAAAATTTCACATCAATTTTAAAAACATCATTTCACGTAAGTGGTTATAAAGTGGGTAAATTTTTTGTATGTACCCGGTAGTACAGCATTACACAAAAAATCATTTATTAGGGCCCATACATTCTCCCAATGGTTACAACATGATTTTTAGAACAAATGACTGCCTTAGCATGCCTAAGTGATTTTTCAGTAAAAATATGTTCTTATATAGTCCATGCCGTCATTCAGGAAGAGCAGGTTTTTGAAGACCAAATTGCTAATTTACGTCCAAATTTGGGCCTTTCTTAAGCTTACACCTATCTCTCTGGCCCCAAGAGTCACAACAAGTTTATTTATACACATATATTTGTGTATATAAAATTTACATCACTTTCATATTAAGTAATGTTATAAACCAAATGTGGTTACAATTTTTGCAGTCCTTTATAATTAGAAGGTAGATTTTTGAAGATCAAATCATGTAAATTCGCAATATTTTGACCCTACCTCTCAACCCACCAAGAGATATACAGCAAATTTATACATATTTGTTTTCCTCGTTCTACAGATATTAAATGCTAATGTAGTTTTGGCTAAAGCCGAACAAGTATCTAAGGAGAAAAAAGAATTGCACAGCTCAGAACTGAAATCCACCAACTTCCCTAGAAACAGACCTGAAGCCTCAGGGGGATCCCACACTTCTGTAATACATTTGATTCTCTGGTCATATGGATGAAACATAGCAAATTTGTACGAAAATTTACATACCGGTAAATTTAAGAGAAGTAAGGTTTTGACAAAAATGGTTGTCAGGCAAAAAATTGACTGACAATGCAACTGACAGATCGTTTATCTCCACTCCCTATAAGCTTGGTGAGCTAACCAAAGTCCCTTATCAAAATTAAATAAACTAAACAAAATGTATAAAATCTAAACTGAAAATCAGCATGTCACATCTTTAAGGAGAAAACAATCAGTTGACTGTAGATTTTGGCATTTAAATTAAACATTTCAGAAGAAAAAAAATCCTTCAAATTTGCAGAGCCAAATCAAACATGTCAAATGTATATATCCTTTCAAAGCAAAGAGTCAAAGCTCATTTTTGGAAGTCAAAAAAATACTTTAAGGGTCTATTGAAAGCCCTGTGACTCCTCAAATTAAATCTTTTTTTTTTCAGATGCTGTGGACTATAGGTATTGTTTTAAAGAAACTTAAGGCTAGACACTGCACCACATTTTGGCACAGCATAAGTCTACCTGGCCTTTCTGGTCAGCTGAGCTAATAATGAGTTTAATCATTTTTTTCTCAAAATAGAACAAGAACCCAAAGCTTAATAGCACATGTTAAAAATTACTATAATTATATAACGCTTGACAAGAAGAAATTGAAAAGATATACAGATTTTGAGTTGGACTACATGTATACGTACTAGCGGTAAAAAGAAACTGAGCATGCGGAGAATTGTTATAGAACATGTATTACCATTAACACACATGACCGAGTATGACACATACACACTATCCGTGTGTCATTGACAGTTTCTCTCGTGCAGTTTGCTCTCTATAGGCGTTGACCAGTTTGCACATTTTTCTCGTCCAACCATCCAATTCGACAATGAAAGTTTATTTTTCAACTGTTGGGTCATTCTGTTGAGACCAGTGAACAGTAAAAACAGCATTATAATGTTTTAATTTGTGATTAATGCTATGCCGAGGCGCAATGAAAATGCCCGCCTCCAGATTATAGGTATGCTTCAAGCTGGTATGGGCCAAGCCGTTGTCTCTACACGTTTTCATGTCCATCGAAACACAATCCGGGATTTGTAGAGACGACATCAACAGTTTGGCCACGTAGGCGATAGACCTCGTGCGGGACGTCCAAAGGACGTCAACAGGACAACCATATTCGGCTTGTCCATTTGAATAATCGCTTCCAAAAGGCAAGTTTGACTGCACAGACAATCCTTGGGTCGCTACCAATAAGCCTGAGAACTGTACGGAACCGATTGCGTGAACGAGCTATTTGTCCGCGACGTCCTTCAATCCGCCCAGTTCTTCTGCCACGTCATCGTGTAGCAAGTCTGGTCTGGTGCAGAAGGCATCTGCGATTTACTTGACGGGATTGGGCAGGCATTTTGTTTAAGGACGAGTCGCGAGTCCACCTGGATAGTAGTGACGGCCGTTCCAGAGTGTATCGTCGTGTTGGAGAACGTTTCCGTGACGCATGTGTGGTACAACGACGTTCTTTCGGCGGAGGCAGCGTTATGATTTGGGGCGGCATCACAGCCAACGGGAGAACGCCTCTGGTTTTTGTTAACGGGAATTTGAACGCGCTACGTTACCGTGACGAGATCCTCCAGACCCACGTCCCCAGATCCAGACATTCGTGCAAGGGCAGCAACATCACATTACGCTACAGCAGGACAATGCCAGGCCACACACAGCACGTGTCGCTATGGACTTTCTGTCCCAGCAGAATGTTGACGTGTTGCCCTGGCCTGCTGTATCCCCCGATCTGTCGCCCATTGTACACATCTGGGATGAAATGAAACGCAGATTACGGGCATTACCTAATCAACCGGTGACGTTGGCTGATTTGCCTGCAGCGTTGGTACAGATCTGGAATGCCATCCCACAAGCATTCTTGAACAGTCTGATAGGCTCCATGCAAATAAACTGTCCCTAAAAACCTTGTTGTTCTACATCGTACACATTTATTTTTATAACACATTTTAGGCATGCACAGTTTCTTTTTTCCGCTAGTATATATCAATTAATTACAATGCAACTGGGTTGCTCACATCCATTTGAGTGTCTAAGTACAGTAGTACATATACTGGTATACATTTTGATATATCCTGAGATCTGACAGGGTGATAAGAATAAATGATTAAGTGTCAAGTCATCAGAAATCAATCGGATGTCTACTACTTGGCACAAATTTTCTAGGGAAGCCTAATATATTTGTACAAAAGACAGTTTGTAAAGGTTAACGGCCTTGTCTGGCTGGCTGGCTGACATGACCTCCAGACTGTATCAAAGGTATTGGGATGTAGCTGACTTTACATGCAATCACACTGGCAGATTGGTGCCTTCTACTTAATGGTATATTGATCCAACAAAGACGTGTGCACAACAGACACAAAATCTATTCAAGTTAATGAAGATTATTAAACAAACACATTGTTTATTCATTACATTTCTGCTTTCTTTCTAAACATGCACAGCAGACAAGAGCCACAGCATCGGGAGAACCAAGGTTTATACATACATTGTAGCTAACCATGTGTTAAATTCAGGAAAAAAGTACAAACTTATTAGTACTGTCTTCCAGGATTATCTGCCTTATATGTGAGTAGCAGGTTTATTGTTGACTAGCTTTTCAACACCAACACTAAGGCAATTAATAATTGGTTTTGGCTCAAGCAATTAAAATTGAATAGATCGATGTGTTTATATTGATTTAGGTCTCCATTCAAACAGACATTAATACACTGACATAAATATGTGGGATCTGTAGATTTCCTTAAGCATGAATTTGATGTTGGAAAAGCATTAATGGAACAGTGATTTTTGTAGTTTTTTTGCAGACAAGATCTGAACAACTTTTTCAAATGGTAAATGAATGTCATTACAGGGACTGTTTCGTTCCCTTCAAACACATTTTACCATTTAAGGGGAATTACATTATTCATTTATTGCCCTTGCCATAGGGAGACACATTCTTTGTTTTCCCTCCATTAACCATGTTTCACTTGAGCAAGGGAAAACAAAGAATTGTGTTTCCCTACCGCAGGGCGATAAATATTTCATTTTCCATAAATAGACAATAACACAATCGTGACGATGATATTTGTGTGCCATCATTTTGTCTGCATCAGTCACTCGGAACTCAGGTTGTGGCTCTAGTGCACTTTTCTAGAGAGGCTCCAAATAAACAAAATATCACTGAGTAACATATATATATACAAGAGGTCCATTGGACCTTTCGCTCACCTGGTTTTATATTTAAGTCATTACAACTGAATGCATTAGTACATCTTTATATGAAATTTCCTCAAAACCAGACAAGATCTATATTCTAACCCAACTGGGACCACAATATCTGACTTTCGACTAATCAGAGGCCTCCATTGAGTTGCCATGTTAACAGATTTTGAAATACGTAATATGTCATATTACAGGGTGTAATTAAACAATACTTTTCATTCAACTATAAGCTTTTATAAACCCAGAAACCAATTTTTAACAATTTATGAAAACTACACCATAGAATATGATAATCTAGCTGTACCATTTCTTAGAACCGCAGGGGTCAAATCAACCTCATTCAAATAAGAAATGTTTGTTCTTCCTCAATAATGTTTTTGACCAAATTTTGTACAATCCACTCAGGCTATTAGGGGATCCATATTAGCGTCTTAAAGCTTTAATATTAGATAATTTTCCTCTTTAGGCTGGTCTTCCTAGCTCCAGGGGTCGAACCAGTCTCATTTATTGAGGAAATGATTGCCCTCCCCCAATGAAGTTTCAGAGCAAATTTGGTTGAAATCTTCTCTGGCGTTTAGGAGGAGATGTGTTTTAAAGCAAATTGAGCTAAGTTCCCCTTTAGGGAACCGCCCCCCTGGCCTCAGAGGTAAAACCAACCTCATTATTTTAAGAAATGATTGCCCTCCCCTAGTGATGCTTCAGACTAAATTTGGTTGAAATCCTCTCCGGCTTTAAGCAGAAGATGCGTTTTAAAGCAAATTTAGCTAAGCTCCCCTTCAGGGCCCCGCCCCCATGGCCTCAGGGGTCGACCAACCTCATTTATTTAAGAAATGATTGCCCTCCCCCAGTGATGCTTCAGACTGAATTTGGTTGAAATCCTCTTTGGCATTTAGGAGGAGATGCGTTTTAAAGCAAATATAGTTAAGTTCCCCTTTAGGGCCCTACCCCCTGGCCTCAGGGGTCAAACCAACCTCATTTATTTAGGTAAATTATTGCCAATCCCTACTGATGCTTCAGACTAAATTTGGTTGAAATCCTCTCTGGTGTTTAGGAGGAGATGCGTTTTAAAGCAAATTTAGCTAAGTTCCCCCTTCAGGGCCCGGCCCGCCCCGCAATGATAGCAAGGCTATGACGACGACAAATCTCTCCAATTGGTTTGGAGTACAGGCAATATTTTCGTTGTCCTCACACTGACCCTTGAGGAACCCTGAATTCTAGTACTTTGTTATGTGAGGTGGTAGATCTGATGGCAACACCCTGTCATCGTCGTTCACTCAGATAAGAGTACTGTATCCAGCATAGTGCGGTATCAGTCACTCCATAAGAGTATACTCCAGACGTTTATAAAGTATGCCATGGTCGATGACATCAAATGCAGCTGACAAGTCCAGCAAAAGAAGCACCGCTCTGCACTTGTTATCCAATGCAAAAGCTATGTCATTATGTACACGTAGGAGGGCCGCCTCAGTAGAGTGTCCCATGCGGTAGGCCGATTGCAGGTTGTCATGAAGACTGTTTGCATGGAGATGATCGAACCTCTAAATGCCGGGACACAACCTTCTCCAAGATCTTAGACTAAAAAGGCAGATTTGATACTCAGGGCGGTAGTTCTTCAACTCCTCCTTTTCCATTAATATGCTAGGCTTCTTCAACAATGGTCTAACATGTGCCTACTTGAAACACAATGGAACCTTTGACTCAGCCAATGATTTGTTCATGATTGAGGTAATCAAAGGAAGCAGTGCTTCAAGAGATTGCTTTAATAGGTTTAATTTGTAGGCAGTGGATCAAGCTCCCAGGACTTGGATTATGAGGTCATGATGATATTGCGCAACTCGTCCTGGGTTGTTTGTGAGAGCTTTGTCAATGGTTCCCCATCAAATTCAATGTCAGCAGTCATGAGTTATTGTTTTTGAGTAAAAGGTATAAACTTTGATACCTGGTCAGGGTCAAATGATGCATCATTCAAATTCTTAAAACATTAAAAGTGCAAAGTATTTAGTGATAGACCCATATAGTTCGAAGTTATGATAAATGATGCTGGGCTATACAAAAATATATCTTTTTAAGTATGATCTATTTAATGTACAAAAACAATATACCACCTGAATTAGGCATTATTGTTTTTATCATTTTTCATCATCATGCATCTCTTTTAAGGGGCTATTTAGTCAAATAACACCCTTAAAATTGATTAGACACTGACAATATATACCTCTATACGAAACTTTACGTAGTTGATAATGACATGACTTGAAGCCAATGTCCAGTGTAGTCAGTTTTTCTTTTGGGAAAGCTGGTGATAAACATAGCTAAGACCGAAATAGCGCAATATCCAGGCCTTTCAGTGAGAGATAAACAATACTCACTGCAAATGACAACATAGTGTCAGTGAGTCTGATTTTCGCACACAACACATTTTTTGTCACTTTGAATTTACACTTCATCGAAAGCAACAATTATAAGTGTCATATTATTATATAAATCTAATGAGATATATATTTGAGCAATGTTCACAGTCGCATCAATTCAAATAAAGAGAAACAGGTTAAACCCAAGCTGAAGAGGGTTTTGAGGGAGAATTTCAAACTGCACATAGAATGATACGAGTAAGTTTCGACGTGAAATAAATTAATCATTTATATTAACGATGATTGAGATCACTCAACTTGTTTGGAAGATGATATTGATCCAGAATAAATCCAAGTACTGGTTTTCCAAAGAACTTAATTATATCATAGCTGAATAAAGCGAGAATTAATTCACCTATTCTCCACTGCTAGAAGAACATATTTGTAAGTTAGAAGTTCACGGACAGCTGCCGCTAAAAAACGTATGGTTGTACAGTTCTTGATTTCTTCATTACATATACAGGTTCAGAACACTCTGCTGATTGAGCTATATACATTGTAGCTGTAAATACCTATAATTATATATAATAGCTCTATTGACCTATCTGAAATAGGTCTTTTGAGCTATTTTCAAGTGATTTTCTTTTTTAAAGAAAACGAAACAAAGTCGCTTTTAAAAGAAGATTGTATGATAAGATTAATAACAAAAGACATTAAATATAAGGATTCGTTTTAAAAAATAATGATGTATAAAAATCGGAAATTTTACATTTATGAAAAATGAAAATAAACATCTAACTGTATGCTCTTTGTAGTCAACATTACCATAAACCTTATATTATAATTATTGCGACTTTGCTTTAATATAATGAAATTTGAAATCTGAGAAAATATAGCTCAATACAGCTATAATTTATAGGTGTATATAGCTATATAGGCCTTTATAGCTATATATATAGCTCAATCGGCAGAGTGTACTGGACCTGATATATATTAAGAATGCCAAGAAAAAAAATGTCTCTTGTCAATTTCTCGACATGAATTGTTCATTACTAAGGAGTACGTACCAAACTATATATTATCATGAAGAATTTTGTGATACAAAACTTTCTTCACCAAATTGAATTGTCCCTTCAACAAATTAGCACAGCATATTTAATTATACTCACCATAGCTTCATTGTGAGCCAGGAAAACATGACACTCGTAATCACAGTAAAGATCATGACGAGTCAGGTAGGCAAAGCAGCATGCATCTTGATGGGTTTTAGCAAACTTCGACAAAGATGGCAAGGTATGCTCAAAGACGATAGTATTGTCAAGGCACCCAGTCGCTCGAAGTACGTGGGTCATGACATCCAGACGAATCTCTTTGAATGCTTCTTTTCGTCGCTTCACCTCTGCCATTACCCAAGGCATGACAAACTGAGGAGGATACCTCCTGTCCAGTATGGCATTGCCCAGATACATGACAATGAAGGTATTTCTCCGTGATGCCATGGTTTCTTCAACTGACATCCTGAATTTAGCTTTCTTTGGTAAAGAGCGTCAGGTCAGCAAAAATTGTTAACCATCACTGCTGTAAAATCAATATTTCCATGTCTAAGTGTTAGCAAACAAGCAAAGTGTCATTGAGTTTGGTACGATACAATTTCAAGTTTGATATCTGTTTTCCGACTATTGCATGTTGGTATATATAAACATAATGTTTTTTATAGCTCCACTTCATTCTTTGGAAATCACAGAAACGTTATCGGTGAAAAATAAACAACCAATAAAGACGACGAAAAAACCTGTTGAATGACGTGGTGTCAATAATCAGTGTAAAAGTAGATATAACTGTTAAAATGAGTTACCGTTCAACGCATCAGCAATCCTCATATAGCACAATAACGGTTCATACGTGCCAATTCAGTACAAAACGTTTCACAGCTGATCGTGTGTTTTTTTTTTATCAGGCGGCCATTTTGTGACGTAATGGGATGTTGTTTTTTCGACCGTGCAATCATTGAGAACTAAAAAAAATGCATTTTGTGTTGAATAACGCAAAACCACGCTCACAAATCGATTTCAATAATAAATTTTCTCATTAATCGCACCAGTGAATATTGATTTTGCACGTGCAGCTAATACGGCGGAAGTCCGAACCGCTGCATTGTGGGACATTTATTAGCAGACCGGCAAATTTTACCAACGTGAGCAAAGCAAAGGAGAAGCGAATATGGCCGAAAACCAGAGATGGATACCGTTAGAGTCAAACCCTGACGTAAGTAAACACAATGTTTCCTGTTGTCTCATACATAAGTGTCTGTGTTGATTTCACCTTATTATATTTTATTTTATTTTCGTTTTGTAGGTACTGAATAAGGTGAGTGGTCCCGATGACGTTCAAAGGGAAGCAACTCTTGGAATGAAGACAGTACTGCAGATGCTGCTGCAGACAATTTGACATGACGTGTTTGTTATCATAAGTTATCCAAGTACCTGAGTCTGAGTCATAATATAATCTCATTACATTTTAAAGACAAACAATTTATTGCATATTCATAGCAACTAGACCTCTATACATGTATGTAAAGAATATGGAAACAGGATTAGATGTCATATTATTTCAAGATTATTCTATAGTATAATATCAGTTAATATTGTGTCTCCTTGACTAATAACCAAACGTTGCTAACACGTTGTTCTATAGTGTTGTTTTAATATGACTCAGGCATGGCCTGGAGAGAGCGAAGCTCGTACATTTGTTTCGATAGTATAGTATGATTTTTTAATCATAATATTACCCATTTTTTTTTAATATATACGTCTCTGACAAAATGTACCTGTATTTTTTTTGTATAATATACTTGAATCTGTTGCTGGGCAAAATCATTCATTTTGAAATCAGTGTGAACATAAAATAAAGACTGAGGCTAAGTTGAAAGCTTCAGCAAAATTCGTCCATAATCAATCAGCATTGTACATTGATCAATTTTCAGTTTCCGCAAGAAAACTTGCTTAGATTTTGTTTGATTTTAATGAATCTTTGTATGCATGTACATTAATTATGCCAAGGATTGAATCTTTGTAGCACCCCTGAATTCATACTAATCATTAAAACGTCTCGCATAAACACTTAACCCGGTTAAATATCTGATCTGTTCAGTTTTTACTCCAGGTTCAAAAGAAATGATGCATTGGTTTGGTTTTGGAGGCAGAATGTCAAAAATATTTTAGGAGAGGGATGTGTACATTCAAAATATTTTTCATTAGTTCTATAGGAAAATGATGTGTAAAATGTCTTGACCTATAAGCCTGCTTTTTTTTTCACATGCATCCTACTATTGATAAGGTGCTTCACTTTCCACTTCAGTTAACATTTGTTAGATTCCAAATTACTCAAAAAACTTAAGTTTTCAAAAATGAAGAATTTTTAAAAAGTTTCCACATAATCTAGAAGATCAAGATAGCAATTTAACAAGGGCCAAAAGACAGTGTTTGATATAATTGTCATTTCAAAATTTTGCACAATACTTTAGTGAGATGACTTTGATGCTTGTTCAACTATGGAACCCAGGACCTCTGTTTTACAAGTCTGATGCTCAACTTAATAAGTTAAAGAGAAATTCTTAGCTGTCGAGCCAGTCAGAAGTGGCTAGTATTTTACCAGGATTACATACATATGCACTCCACCTTAAGGAAAGAACTCATCTCGAGGGCTTTAAGGTAACAGAGATGCTGATGTTAAATAAAGGCAGAGTATTTTTGTCAATTTTTTATACGAACAAAAAAACACCTTAAGATAAGTTTTTATAATGGTTTATTTCTATTATTCTAGTATATAGCTAAACTGGGTGTCCCTACAGAATGGCAGTTTCAGGACATCTATGGATTGGATCCTGATCTACTGGCGATGGTTTCCCAACCAGTCGTGGCTGTCATGTTGCTCTACCCAATTACAGAAAAGGTAACTTCAGTATCATACACACATTACTCTTAAAGTATAATGCAGGTTCAGTGTCACATGTTACTCTAACTGTTACCTGGTATATAAGTAAATCATTGAAAATGGAATGAAAGGCTGAATTATGTGCGTTTGATCCTCACTGGTACAGGTGAAATGTATTCTTTACATCCAATATGCTGTTTGAGTACAGTAAATTATGTTAATTTATAACAAACCCTAGGGATATTAAGCTATTAGTTATCTGCTGTAAAAACATGTTCGGAAACAAATCCCAAGAAAATAATTCTCTACAATTTTTCCATAAAAGCATGTTGATTACAAATCCAAGAGAGAGGAAATTAGCTATCTGCAGTACAACTCTGTGGCTAAATCATAAAATACATGCACTGTAATTTTATTTGTGTAATATATTCATATATTTTAAGTAATATCAAATGTACAGTTATTTTGGACTTAGAACCACTGACCTGAAAACTTCACCATTTCTTATCCAATAGCCTTTACCGTAAAAGCCCATGTACTCTGGTCTATCCATCCTTACGCTATTTCTCAGAAAGCTCTGAAGGAATCTTTCTCTTATTTCTAATGTAGCTTCCTCTTGGTCCTTAGTGGTGCATATTGAATTTTCTTTCAGCATGTTAAACCATCATCAAATGAAAATGAGTTCTGTAATGAAAGTGTGATTTTGAAATTGTAAATAGTGTGTGAAAGAGACTTGAAACTTTGACTTGTTTAATAATTCACCCATGGCCAGTTGATAAGGGAAAAGAAGAGCAGAAGATGATGGTGGGTGCCAAGATCCCTCTTGGATCGCTTGATTAGATAATTAATTGTTTTGCCGGATTCATTTTGATATTTTAAACAGCATCAATAGTTTACGCAAGAATATATACAGGGATATTTTCACTGTTTTGTTTTTAATGCAGCCAACTGCCTGAGGCATTGGTTTTGGAATAATTGTGGTGCTGTAATCAAGAAAGGAAGAAAGGAATTTTTTAGAAATATTGATTTTTATTTTAAAGCATCATCTATAAGACTAAAACAATCTTGTTTCTGATACTTAATTTTATTTTAGATGTTATATGTTGCATTGTTAGCTCACCGGGTCCGAAGGACTAAGGTGAGCTTATGCCATACTGTGGCGTCTGTCGTCGGTCCGTCCGTCAACAATTTCTTTAAACGACCTCTTCTTCCTAACCACTGATTGGAATTTAACTAAATTTGACTGGAAGCGTCCCTAGGTGGTGGGGATTCAAAATTGTACAAATGGTTGGGCTGACCCCCCAGGGGGCTGAAGGGCGGGGCCAAAAGGGGGCATTTTGGCTATATTGCTACAAACGACTTCTTCTGTAGAACTATGCACTGGATATCAATCATATTTAATCAGAAGTATTCATGGGAGGCAGGGATTCAAAATTGTACAAATGGGTGGGGCTGATCCCCCCGGGCTAAGGGGTGGGGCCAAAAAAATAATATTACTTGGAAATGATTGAGATCCCCACCATATAACCATATATATAATTGCTGAGTATAAAGAGAGGAATGCACATTTGCTTCCAGGATGGCCCTAGGGTCTGGCCCCACCCTTGGAGACTTAACCCCTGGGTCATAACTTTGAAACGGTTGATATCCCCAACCCAAAACTATATATACAAATGCTGGGCAAAAAGAGACAAATGCAGTCATGATATTAAAATTGATCCTGGGGTCTGGCCACAACCCTAGGGACCTAGTTTCTGAGTCACAGCTTGGAAACAGTTGAGATCCCCACCCCATAACCATACATAAAATTGCTGGGCATAAAATATCAAATACAGATATGCTACAAGGATTGGCCTTGGGGTCTGGCATATTCCCTTGGATCTCATTTGGAGAATATTTTGCCATGATTGCTTAGATATCCAGTTGAGCGATACAGGCCCTCTGGGCCTCTTGTTATATGATTTCAAGCTTGAAATTTTGAAAAAGATAATACAGGTACTATTTCCCTTTGGGAATGAAGCACTGTACATGAAATTAACAGCAAATCATCTGAACTCAATTAATTGGTCGAGTGGTTAACACTCCGGCCTTCCAAGCAGGCGGCCGGGGTTCGATCCCCGAAGTCGCCGTACGCATGGAATATTAGAGAAAGTGTTTTTTTCCTGCCCACACAACTCCAACAACCCAGGTGGAGTATAAAATGGTCTGGGGTGGGTGTTGCGGTATCTGTGCTGTAGCATTCAAGTGAGGTGGCAATATAAATGATACCGTTGGAAGCACGGTCCCACTACAAACAACACAATACATCTCCAGCACACACAAACAGGCATACACACATAGGGAGATATTAGCCAGGTGGCATAGGACTAGTAGTTAGCGCCTGATAAGGCAGCTCCTGCGAATTCCTCAATATTGTA
Organism: Mizuhopecten yessoensis; assembly: GCF_002113885.1. Lineage (NCBI taxonomy): Eukaryota > Metazoa > Mollusca > Bivalvia > Pectinida > Pectinidae > Mizuhopecten > Mizuhopecten yessoensis. Next base: position 63,185 of record NW_018408542.1, read on the forward strand.
TTGATTAATATATATGCTAATTGTATTGACTGTATAAAATTGTATATCTATGTACTGTAAAGCGCTTTAGAGTGGCTTATGTTAGCTAGATAGGGCGCTATATCAAATGTTGTATATTATTATTATTATTATTATTATTATTATAATGTGATTTTCACAGTCAAAAGCCACACCTATTGGGACATTTGAAGAGGACTCAAAATCTGAAACCTACTTCGTGAAGCAGACTATTGGTAATGCATGTGGAACTGTGGCTATTGTACATGCCCTAGCTAACAACAAAGAGAAAATCCAGTTTATAGGTGAGATTCAGTGCACATGGATGCTGTTACAGTAATATACTATCATTGAAAGTACAGTTTTTTGTACATGCATAGTGTGAATGCCATAGAACACGTAACATATCTAATTAGGGCTTTTAACTTCTTGTGATTAGACCTATTGTTTTTGTTATGTTTTTTAGCTCACCTGCCTGAAGGGCAAGTGAGCTTATGCCATGGCGCAGCGTCCATCATCCATCATCCGACGTCCGTCAACTTTTCATAAAAATCGCTACTAGTCATAAACGACTGAGTAGATTTTGACCAAATTTGGTCAGAAGCATCCTTAGGGGAAGGGGAAACAATTTTGTATAAACCGTTGGTCTGGCCCCTCTTGGGGCTGAGGGGCGGGGCCCAATAGGGGAAATATAGCAAATTCTTTAAAATCCTTCTTCTTCTGCAGGAATGAAAGGATTTGCTCCATATTTGGTCTGAAGCATCCTTACATTGGGGGAAGGGGAACCAATTTTGTATAAACCGGGGGGTCTTTTTAGCTCACCTGCCTGAAGGGCAAGTGAGCTTATGCCATGGCGCAGCGTCCATCATCCATCATCCATCATCCGACGTCCGTCAACTTTTCATAAAAATCGCTACTAGTCATAAACGACTGAGTAGATATTGACCAAATTTGGTCAGAAGCATCCTTAGGGGAAGGGGAACAAATTTTGTATAAATGGTGGGTCTGGCCCCTCTTGGGGCTGAGGGGCGGGGCCAAATAGGGGAAATATAGCAAATTCTTTAAAATCCTTCTTCTTCTGCAGGAATGAAAGGATTTGCTCCTTATTTGGTCTGAAGCATACTTACATTGGGGGAAGGGGAACCAATTTTGTATAAACCGGGGGTCTGGCCCCGGAGGGACCTGAGGGGTGGGGCCCAATAGGAAACACATAGTAAATTCTTTAAAAAACCTTTTTCTTCTGTAGGAATGAAAGGATTTGTTCTATATTTAGTCTGAAGCATTCTTGGGTAAAGGGAAATCAATTTTGAATAAACCGTGGGTCTGGCCCCATACGGGCCTGAGCGGTGGGGCCCACTAGGGGAAATATAGCAAATTCTTTAAAATCCTCCTTCTGTAGAAATGAAAGGATTTGTTCCATATTTGGTCTGAAGCATCCTTTGGTAAAGGGGAACCAATTTTGTATATAAACCGTGGGTTTGGCCCCATAGGGGCCTGAGTGGTGGGGTCCAATAGGGGAAACATAGCAAATTCTTTAAATCCTTCTTCTTCTTCTGTAGGAATGAAAGGATTTGTTCCATATTTGGTCTGAAGCATCCTTCGGTGAAGGGGAACCAATTTTGTATAAACCTAGGGTCTGGCCCCCGAGGGGCCTGAGGGGTGGGGTCAAATATGGGAAACATCGCAATTTTAAATTCTTTAAAATCCTTCTTATTCTGTAGGAATGAAAGGATTTGTTCCATATTTGGTCTGAAGCATCCTTGGGTGAAGGGGAACCAATTTTATATAAACTGTGGGCCGGTCCCCCAGGGACCTGAGGGGCAGGGCCAAAAGGGGGCAATTGTGCTATATTGATTTAAGCGACTTCTTCTATGGAACTAAGAGATAGATATCAACCATATTTGACTGGGTAGTGGAGATTCAAAATTGTACAAATGGTTGGACTAAACCCCCAGAAGGCTAAGGGGATGGTCCAAAAGGGGGCAATTTGGCTATATTTCTATTAACGTCTTCTCCTGTAGAATTATGCCATGGATATTGATCATATATGGTCAGAGGCATTCATGGAGGCAGGGATTTAAGATTGTACAAATGGTGGGGCTGACCCCCTCCGTGCTAAGGGGTGGGGCCAAAAAATGTTTATTACTTGGAAATGGTTGAGATCCCCATGGTATAACCATATATACAACTGTGGAGTATAAAGAGAAGCATGCACATTTGCTTCCAGGATGTCCTAGGGTCTGGCCCCACCCTTTGAGACATAGTCCCTGGGTCATCACTTTGAAACGGTTGAGATCCCCACCCCAGAACTATATATACAAATGCTTGGCATAAAGAGACAAAAGTAGTCATGGTATTAGAATAGACCCTGGGGTGTGACCGAACCCCTAGGGACCTAGTTTGTTAGTCACATCTTGGAAACAGTTGAGATCCCCACCATATAACCATGCATATATACAATTGCTGAGTATAAAAAGATGAATGCACACATGCTACCAGGATGGCCTTGGGGTCTGCCCCACCCTTGCAGACTTAACCAGCTAGGTCATAACTTTAAAACGCTTGAGATCCCCAACCCATAACCATACATTAAATTGTTGAGCATGAAAAATGTAATACAGACATACTACAAGAATTGGCATTGGGGTCTGGCATATTCCCTTGGATCTCATTTGGAGAATATTTTGCCATGATTGCTTAGATATTCAGGTGAGCGATTCAGGCCATCTGGGCATCTTGTTATTATTATTAATAAGGCTAGTGAACTTATGCCATGGCGCATTGTCGTCAACTTTTCCTTTTAACGACTTCTTCTGAAGAATGGACAGGCCTAGATTCATGATATTTGGATGATAGCTTCTTTGATAAGAGAGCAACAAAGTTAGAAAACGAAAATGACCTTGACCTACTTTCATGGTCACAGTGGTCAAAAGTACCAAGCACTTAAAACGAGTTCTCCTGAAGAATGGACAGGTCTACAGTCATGATAGTTGGGTGATAGCTTCGTTAGTAAGAGAGCAACAAAGTTTGAGAAGGAAAATGACCTTGACCAACTTTCAAGGTCACAGGGGTCAAAAGTATCAAATACTTAAAACAATTTCTTCTGAAGAACTGAAAGTTATGGAATCTTAATATGTGGCTGTAGCTTTGTTGGTAAGGGCACAACAAAGTTTGCAAACAAAAAATACCTTGACTTTCTATCAAGGTCACAGGGGTCATAAGAGTCAAATACTTAAAACGACTTCTTCTGAAGAACTAAAAGGTATAGAATCTGAATATGTGGTGTGTAGCTTTGTAAGTAAGTGCCCAACAAAGTATGACAATGAAACCAACCTGGACCTACTACTTTCAAGGTCACAGCAGTCAAAAGTATCAAATACTCAAAACGACTTCTTCTGAAGAACTGAAAGTTATAGAATCTTAATATGTGGTTTGTAGCTTCGTTGGTAAGAGCCCAACAAAGTTTGAGAACGAAAATGACCTTGACTGACTTTCAAGGTCACAGGGGTCAAATATGTCAAACTCTTTAAATGACTTCTTCTGAAGAACTGAAAAGTATAGAATCTTCATATTTGGCTGGTGGCTTCCTGGGATAGAGCCCAACAAAGTTTGAGAATGAAAATGATTTAGACCTTCTTTCAAGATCACAGCGGTCAAATATGTCAAACTCTTCAAACAACTTCTTCTGAAGAACTAAAAGGTATAGAATCTTCATATTTGGCTGATGGTTTCCTAGGATAGAACTCAGCAAAGTTTGAGAATGAAAATTACCTTGACCTTCTTTTAAGGTCACATGGGTCAAATATGCATATAAAAAGCATCAAATAACTTCTTCTGAATAATTGAAAGGCATAACAATATAATTTTTGGCTTGTGACTTCCTGGGATGGAGCTCACCAAAGTTTGCGAATGAAAATGACCTCAACCTACTTTAGAGGTCACAAAGGTCAACAACATTTTAAAGGATTTGTTCTTAAGAACTAAAAGGATGGATTCATAAGATTTGGCTGGTAGCTTTTTGGAATAGAGCTAATAAATTTGAGAAGGAACATGACATTGAACTACTTACAAGGTCACAGGGGAAAATATGTCAAGCAACTTCTTAAGAAGAATAAAAAAGCATAGATAATCTTATAATAATATTTGGCTTGTAGTTTCAACAGATGGAGATGACAAAGTTTGCGAGGGTATTATTCGTAGTGCAATATAATATTTAATGAGAATATTTTGCTATGACTGCTTAAATATTCAGGTGAGCGATACAGGCCATCTGTGCCTCTTGTTAAAGTTTGTATCCATTGGTGACATGACAAGTATTGTATTTCACTTTGTTCCCATGTTATTTTCCACATTTTGTACATCTCAACAATGAAATTGAGCTACAAGTACCTATAATATAACTCAGGTGATCGCTAAGGTCTTTGGGCCTCTTGTTACTTAAACCCCCTGCTTTTTTTTAAAGTTGGGTTATATATACAGTATATGCTATTTGCTTTGTTGATCCATCCATCTGTGCTGACTGGTTTGGAGCATATCTCAGCCACCAACAGGCATCACACTTTGTACATTGGTACATCATAGAAGGGCAGTGTGTCGCATCCTAAAACAGGGTTATTGTGACCTGAAATTGACCTTTGACCTTGACCTGAAGCAGTAAAATAATGGTTTCCAGAGCAAATCTTGGTTAATGTTTCATGAATGTGCATCAAGCTTTCTATGTACGTACAACATGGGAAGGTAGTGTATTGCATCCTAAAATGAAGTCGCCATGATTTCAATTTGACCTTTGATCTTGAAGTAATAAAATAATTGTTTCTGGAGCATACATCATGTTTGATGTATTAACTTCAGAGTCGGTATGAACATACTTTATTATCAAGAATATGCCAGACACAATGTAATAAAATTGGTTCAATTCAACCTCACTATGGCATCTTGATTTAAAAAACAGCATAGGCATAGGTTTTCGAATGATATCTTGGCTACCATTATGGTTGGATGTCAGACTTGAGGTGAAAATCAGATGGTCACAATGTGGTAAAATGAAATGACATTATTGAGATCAACATCCAACTATTTGACCTTCATCTCAAGTACTCAAGACTATTTCTAATGGAACAGATGTGTGGCAATCAGGGGTATCTGTAAAGCCAATGATTCAAGTTAAATCTAGTTATTAATTTTCTTTCAGATGAGAAACCTTTTGCCAGCTTTTTGAAGTCAACATTGGATAAGTCACCAGAGGAGAGAGCTACTTGCCTGGGGACTGACGAAGTTAGTATATTCAAGTAATTTTTGCATAATTTCAGACAACAGTTATTAGTAGATTTTAGTAGTTTTTGCCTGTTGTACTTGTACTTATTCATCCATAAGTGTTCACCTAATTGAATAAACAAAGTTAATTGTCCCCTCTGGTTCCAGGGGTGGGGGACTATAGGTGTGCACTCCTTCAGGTGGGGGACTATAGGTTTGCACCCAGTCTGTCCCAAGAGTTTGTCAGGGGCATATCATCTAAACTCTTTCACCTGAGTAACCAGACTTGGTAGGCAAGTACATCTTGAAATGTTCAAGTGTCAACTGTAAAATGTAGGTCACTGTGACCTATTGTTTGACCTTTGAAAAAATATCCAGGGCATATTTTCTAGCTCTTTCATCTAGAGTAACCCATCCTCGATATCCAGTGGTTACGCTCACTTTCGCTCTCTGCACCCCTGGAATATGTCATGGCAAAATTGAAGGCACAAAGATAACTGTTTGATTGGTCTCAGATAAAAAAGAAAATGACCAATCGCTAAGCTGATACCTGTCCTTTGAAGATTACAAAGGAGAGACGCCCAACTTCAAAGCCTGTCAATTTTTAGCTCACCTGGCACAAAGTGCCAAGTGAGCTTATGCCATGGCGTCCGGCGTCCGGCCTCTTAATAAAAAAATGACATTAGCAATTAGTGGAACTGTCCATGTATCTTTGTCAGGATTTCATTCTCATCATCAGCATTGTTTGATGTATTTTAAACAAAACCACAAGTGGTATAAAATCATCACTGTTGTTTATGTCTTTTTAACACTAGTTAAAATAAATGTCTGTAGTTTCCAATTAGCTGTAAAACTATCAAAATTCTTACCACTTTCGTCACAAGAATCAAAGGTTTTGGAAAACCTCATAACCAATAAAAAGGACTAACACTATGCAGGTGTCTATTATAAATCTGTAGAACGCAATGCAGTAAACAAATCTGCAATGAACAAAAAAATAAAAAATGTGACAGCACAAAATGAAAGCATTCATTTCAGCTGCACTGGGAAAAAAACCTGGTCATGAGTTTCTGTCACTGAAGATGGCAATTTAATGTCTTTTTTAAATCCTGAAAATACAGATGTACCCTATTTTACCGCAATATTATTATGTCTCCATCTCAACAAAAAAAATGTATGTCAATTTTTGGCGAGGCCCAATAGGGGAAATAAAGCTAATTCTTTAAAATCCTTCTTCTTCTGTAGGAATGAAAGGATTTGGCCCATATTTGGTCAGACGCATCCTTGGGGGAAGGGGAACATTTTTTTTTTTTAAATGGTGGGTCTGGCCCCCCTGGGGGCTGAGAGGCAAGCCCAATAGGGGAAATAAAGCAAATTCTTTAAAATCCTTCTGTAGGAATGAAAGGATTTGGTCCATATTTGGTCTGAAGCATCCTTGGGTGAAGGGGAACCAATTTTGTATAAACCGTTGGTCTGCTCCCCCCATGGGCCTGAGGGGTGTGGCCCAATAGGGGAAACATTGCAAATTCCTTAAAATCATTCGTATTCTGTAGGAATGAAAGGATTTGGTCCATATTTGGTCAAATGCATCCTTGGGGGAAGGGGAACATTTTTTTTTATAAATGGTGGGTCTGGCCCCTCCTTGGGGCTGAGAGGCGAAGCCCAATAGGGGAATTCTTATTCTGTAGGAATGAAAGAAATTGGTCCATATTTGGTCTGAAGCATTCTTGGGTGAAGGGGAACCAATTTTGTATAAACGGTGGGTCTGGCCCCCCTGGGGGCTGCCGAGGGGCGGGCCCAATAGGGGAAATATAGCAAATTCTTTAAAATCTTTCTTCTGCTGAAGGAATGAAAGGAATTGGTCCATATTTGGTGTGGAGCATCTTGGGGTAAAAGGGAAGCAATTTTGTATAAACAGTGGGGGTGGCCCTCCTTGGACCTGAGGGGCGGGGCCCAATAGGAGAAATAGAGGTAAAACCTTTATAATCCTTCTTCTACCTTACGGATTAAGGGATTTTATCCTAATTTAGTCTGGAGCATCCTTGGGCAAAAGGGACTCAATTTCATATAAACAGCGAGTGTGGCCCCCCTGGGGGCAGAAGGGAGGGGCCCAATAGGGGAAACATAGCAAATTCTTCAAAATTCTTCTTCTTCTGTAGGAATGACAGGATTTTGTCCAAATTTGGTATGAAGCATCCCTGGGTGAAGGGGAACCAATTTGTATAAACGATGAGTAAACAATAGGAAAAATAGAGGTTAAACATTTAAAATCCTTCTTCGACCATCGGGATTAACAGATTTTATCCTTATTTAGTCTGGAGTATCCTTGGACCAAGGAGACTCAATTTTGTATAATTGGTGGGTATGACCGCCCTACGGGCATAGGGGTGGGGCTCGGTTTGAAGTTTGTTCTTGCTATATCTAAAGTACTGAATGGATCTTTCTGAAATTTCATATGTACTTACAGCACCTACCATGGAGTGTTATATCTTTACTTCATACAAATTATTTTAAACATATTCAGGTAAGTGATACAGACCCCCTCGGACTCTTGTTATTAAGTAAAGCTGTTTTTGAATTTTATATAACATACTATATTTGAATGCATATCTTTTGTTTTTTCTTCAGAGTATGGGAGCTGCCCATGATGACAGTGCACATGAGGGTCAGACTAAGGTAGGTGTTCTATATTTACTGTTTAAGCAAATTAACCACAGGGTCTAAGTTGGTCAATCAGACTTGGATGTATTTAATAGGCACACTTAAGGTTGGTATGAGTGTTCTCACACCATGGCTACATGGGGTGTAAGACCAGCTCTCCGTTATTAAGCTATCAAAGACTCCAGAGGTGAAGAGCTTATCTGTTGAGAGTTAGGGTGCAAATAGACCATGTCGAGACTTCACAATAGGGTGCAAATAGACCATGTCGAGAAATCACAATAGGGTGCAAATAGACCATGTCAAGACTTCACAATAGGGTGCAAATAGACCATGTCGAGACATCACAATAGGGTGCAAATAGACCACGTCGAGACTTCACAATAGGGTGCAAATAGACCTGTCGAGACTTCACAATGGGGTGCAAAGAGACCACGTCGAGACATCACAATAGGATGCAAAGAGACCATGCCAAGACATCACAATAGGGTGCAAATAGACCATGTCGAGACATCACAATAGGGTGCAAATAGACCATGTCGAGACTTCACAATAGGGTGCAAAGAGACCATGCAGAGACTTCACAGCGATCTTTAAGTGTGGCTGCATACTATCTAATGGTTGGTGCGGTCATCAGTCCAAGGGAGATAGCTCCCCCAAAACTCACCTCTTATTCTAAAAAGCTACTTTCCCTTGATTTTTCAAATCTACTTGGCAAAAAATTTAAGTTTCACATACCAGTAAATTATATAAAGATATATAAAAGCAGTCAGATGTTTAGATGAGTTAACTTACGGAAAAAAGTCCACTAAAAACACTCGCTCATCCTGTCCAGTGGTTACTACTGCCAGGCAGGTTAAATTTACTATAGTTCTTGCCTGTTTGAGCAGTAGGAAAAAATACATATAGTGATCATGATATGCCTTACGGTTTGATATGCCAAAGATCTGTTGTCGTTTGCAATCAGTATATTTTCACAAATAACTTTCTGGATATTTTTGTTTTCAATCGTGCATGCACACAAAAATCATCTTAATGACACTCATACTTGTACTACAGCAACAAAGGAAAGCGTCAAAGGTTATGATATACCATATTTGACCTGATCAGAATGAATGCCCTAATTCATTATTATTTGAAAATTATGTAAAGCGTTAAATTGAAAATCACATAGTAATTCCTAAATGAATATCTATGTTACCATAACAAAGCAATTAGAATCAAAAGTCATTTTACACGAGAAATGCTAAAAGGTGACACTTGGTTTTGGGTTCTTGTGGCCTCATGAGAGGATTGGTTATCATGAATAGGTAAACACAACAATTGGTCAAATTTACTAAAAAGATAAGGGTTAACTGAGTTCTCTTAGATGAATTATGGTTTTCCTGTGTAAAACTATTCAATATTGACAGTTTAAATGAGCTGCAACTACAGGGAAAAGTTGTCGTTTTTGTGTAGGTGCACTGCAAGGAGTCAAGGTTACATGGTACTGTCTAGAAATCAGAACCGAACCATTAGAGGTACAGTTGTGGGATCGCACAACGTTACACGATGTGCGGTGTGCGCACGATGTGTGCACGGTGTGTGAACGGTGTGTGCACGATGGGCGAACGATAAAAAGCTGGACGATCATTGCTTGCGCACATATGTGCGCACCATGGACGGACGTTGTGCGATAACAATCGTGGTTGGTGTAAATTGAGGAATGCCT
>NW_018408542.1:74288-142093 GCF_002113885.1 Mizuhopecten yessoensis
TATACAGGTAAACATAACCACTTTGTACATGTACCTGGACCGTAATTTTCCCCCGCCTGGGGCACTTACGTAACTCGTCGGGTAAGGCCGGGGTGTGAAAATCCAGGTGAATGGGAGCTATAGGCAAACGAATGCAAATAACAAATACTATTCATTACGGTCAAACTTATCAACTCTGTGTGTCAGGCACTGGTCAGGTAAAACTCCGGACACTCATCAAATTGTTATTTACCTGTTCTGTTACCTTGGAGCCAAACCCATTCTTGACAGCCTAACGGTCGCTGTACAGAGACGTATAATAATGTATTATACCTCTGGTGAAATTGTATAATCTTGATTATTGTGATGAGAAATTACAGATATATACACAGTGTACAATATCGCACACAAGCCTTCCGTATTTTTGTCATTCCGTAATTTTGATCTACAAATGATACCAAATCGCACAGTTGTGCGGAGAGAAGCGCACAACGGGGCGAACGATTGCTAAATCGCACAGTTGTGCGCACCATGTGTGGACGGTGTGCGGACGGTGTGTGAACGATGTATGCACGGTGTGCGCACGCTATTTTTGGTGCGTTGTGCGGTACCACAACTGTAACAACATTCCAACATTGTAAATGTTACATATCTGCGCCCTGCATCCATATTTGGTCAAATATGGTATATAAAAATTGAGTCGGGAGGAGTACAAAAGAAAATTCACAGAAAAATATCAGCCGCTTAATCCTTTCTGTAAGTTAATATACTAACAAAGTACATGTACATGTGTAACTATCAATAATGATAGAAGACAGGGATACTCTAAACAGCAAGCACTGATATAATTCAAAAACGATACAGAATGACACAAACATGTTCATTGCCATGCAGGCATGTTCATGTCAAAGACTATCCAGGAGGAGTGAAGTTTTCCAAGCCTGATAAGGCCACAGGCTGAAATGGACACTTCCTAATGGAAAACCATCTGGCCTTTTTAGCCCACCATCATCTGATGGTGGGCTATTCAAATCACCCTACGTCCGTGGTCCGTCGTCTGTCCATCTTCCCCCGTGACCGTCCTTAAACAATTATTGTTATCGGTATTTCTCAAGAAGTACCAGAGGGATCTTTCTCAAATTTTAAGTGTAGGTTCCCCTTGGTCCTTAGCTGTGCAGGGCACCTTATGAGACTGATCGGATAAACAACATGGCTGACAGGTAGCCATCTTGGATTTTGATAGTGAAAGTTTGTTATCGCTATTTCTCGAGAAGTACCAGAGGGATCTTTCCCACATTTTAAGTGTAGGTTCCCCTTGGGCCTTAGCTGTGCAGGGCAACTTTTGAGGCTGATCGGATAAACAACATGGCTAACAGGTAGCCATCTTGGATTTTGATATTGAAAGTTTGTTATCGCTATTTCTCAGGAAGTACGGGAGGATCTTTCTCACATTTTATATGTAGCTTCCCCTTGTTCCCTTGTTGTTTAGCAGTGCCTGACATGGACAGTCGCTTGCTCGCCAATGGCGGTTAAAGTCTTGCTCAAGTTACTAAAAGTTGTCAAAATTGAGGTAGACACTGGCCCAACAAAAATAGTTTGAGCTGCTGTTGAAAAATTAATGAATAAAAGAAATTATAGTCCCTTCCACATTAAGTGGGAGGGCAGTACATTTTTCAGTTGTCATTACTTCGATTTGAATCGAACTGTCCGTGATTTTCTATATAAAAACTGCCAGGGTGTCTTCTTTGAGGTGCAAGTTTTATGTATTTCTTTTTGGGCAAACTCACTTTGAATGTTGGCTTTCATACACTTCAGTATTAAGTTCAGATCAAAAGTTACCTCAAGATGCATTTACTGTTAACATGACTCGATCAAACAGATAAGAGGAAAGAAGAGAAAAGATCGAACTGACAAAGAACTAATGAAGATGGTACAATGGTGGGCGCCAAGATCCCTCTGGGATCTCTTGTTTCCTAAAAGTTTATACTCATAAGGTTTTTTACCAAATTAGAATGTACATTATTAAATTGTTTCAATAATACTCAATGACCACTTTGAAAAGACAAAACAAAGTTTTAGATTTGATATTAATTAATGATGACAAATACAAAATATGTTCAACCTCACCTCTGATACCATCTTCGCTAGCCAAGTGTTCGCTTCGTATACACTCCACTTATCCTTGGCGGATATAGCCGTGTTTTCATAATTCCCTCCACTGCCACCTAGCGGATATACCAAGTAATCGCTCTTCTCCCAAAAAGCTTTTCACCAATCAGAATGACCGTTACATACACACTCCATCGGCGTGTTGACAAAAGCACGTGTATTTCAAGGCATAGTATAAATGACAGAGCAATACTGAAACAATCCAAAGGCAGCACACATATTTTCCTGGGTCATCATTTACATGTGGCACGTAGTCAAGGATTTCCACCAACTGATTTAAAACTCTAGAAGTTTTCCCAAAGATCGTGCGCCTATTTTTTGAGGGCAAAACACTCTGACATAAACGACAACGTGCTTCCGTACAGGGCGTCGCCATTACTGTTTTCATTCGTCAACACGCTATATATAAGACGCGATTTCATTGGATGCGAGTGACTGGCACAGCGCGAAAATTTGAAGGCTCGGTAAACATGGCTATATCCACCAAGGGTAAGTGGAGTGTATACGAAGCGAACACTTGGCTAGCGAAGATGCTCTGTTACATAAAATTTGTAATGATGTTGACATAACTCCAATATTTTTCCTTTAATACAATTGGGGGGGATTGAGACCCGATGTCTCTATAAAGAAGTCAGTTCCATGGAAGCAGTAGAGATCCTGTGGTATTCAAAAGTTCTTGTCAAAATGGCAGATACCGAGGATGAACAACAATACCGCTGGTTCCTGTACAAAACTGTTATCTGCAATATATAATTATACAACCAGTGTTTTGACATGTTTTGACCCAAAGAATGCCATGCTTGCAGCTAAGGTATAATGACAGAATAAAAAAGCTCTAAAACCCATAAATAGATATCTACGTGTATGTTGTTACATAGATTTGTATGTTATTGTTGTTTATAGATGTGGGGAATTCAGGCTAGTAAGAGTTTACTAGTGAGGATAAGTTATCTCCCTTAGACCGTTGTGATGTTGTATATGGTATGTGAATATATAAAAAGTTTATATTTTTACTGTGTATGAGAACCAACAATGTTCATGTGTGAAATTTAATATACAGATACCATATCTTAATCATGTCTCCCCTTCAAATAAAGGGGACATATGATTTAAGTACGGGTTCTTCTAATTATTATTTCTTGTCTGTCCATAACTTTTAAACTGTTAAAGATATCTTGATGAAACTTTAAGTGTACCTGCTTCACTCACAAATGATGTGCAGTGTACTGTTCATAGGTCACTGGGACCTTCACTTCAAGGTAAAAGGTCAAATAAGTGCATACTTCCTGTAACATCTTGTCTGGGGCATAACTTTGAAACCGGTGGGGAAAAAAAAGAAAAATCGTATTTGGTTTGAGACTCCATTTTTTGCCATTTACAAATCTGTGTCTACACAACAAAACCTAGCTTTTCATGTAGTCTATTTTTGTACTCAGCACATGTGTAAATATTGTGAAAAATCCAGTCGAACAACCTATGCTTTAACGTGAGTATTTCTGTTACCGAGTAGGTGATATTTAATTTAAGACAGGTTTAAAGAAAAAAACTACTACTTGCGTGGGTCAAATTTTGGGTCACAAATCTTTTTTTTTTTGTATTTTTTGACTTTTTTTGATTTGGTAACCATGGTTTTCACAAGTCACAAATCTGGGGAAATCACTTTTTGAAGAAGAAAAATCATGCTTCTATAAGAAGTTGTGCAGGATGAATCTGCTATCCATGTTTATCCGAGACATGCCCTTTATTTTTAGGATCAAGCCATTTCTACGGTACTCTGCTACCTATGCATGCATCACCCACAGAAGGTGTGCAGTGCACTGGAATTAGGTCACTGTGACCTTCATCTCAAGGTCAAAGGTCAAATAAGTGCAACATTTTCAGTAAATTCTTGTCCGGCCTGTACATTTTAAACCGTTAAAGATATCCTGATAAAACTTAAAGTATACCTGCATCAACCACAGAAGATGTGCAGTGCACTATAATTATGTCTTGTGCTTCACTATATACAGAGTTATGGCCCTTTGTTTAATTTGAATACCAAAGTTTGTCCGGAGCATAAGTTCCATGTTATTTCACCTACGTTGACCAAAATTACCATATTTATGTATCTTGGAGAGGCAGAATTTCTCGCCCTAAAATCGGGTTTTATGCCCCAATATATATAGAGTTATGGCCCTTTATATTTTTTTAATACCGAAGTTTGTCCACTGCATAACTTCCATGTTATTTCAGCTACGTTGACCTAACTTGCTATAGTTTTGATGTATCTTGGGAAGTAGGAGTGTCGCATTCTAAATTCGGCCTGTACCCCACTATATAAAGAGATATGGCCCTTTGTTAGTTTTTGATACCGAAATTTGTCTATTGGTTAATAAGGGGAGACATGTTTTTGTTCACAAAAACAAAAATTTGAGTTGTAACTTTGAAATTGTTACTGTACTTCCATGTCATAACATATTAATTTGTTTATGCATTTCACATTTAAACGGTAGGTAGTTTTTCTGACAACCTTATTATTTACATGGATAGAATTGAGTCTTTTTGGTTTGTTGAATTATAGTTGCTGATATAAAATTACCTCCATTATGTTCCATTTTTATACGACCGTCAAATTTGATGGTAGTATTATGGTATGGCGTTGTCCGTCCATCCGGCCAGGGTATACTTTGTTTGTCCGGCGATCTTCTCCTACATTTTTCGACCGATCTCTTTGAAACTTGGTATACATGATAATCATGATATGAAGTTGCGTCTCCCTTAAAAGAAAATTGATTCGACAATTTTTCCAAAAGTTATTGCCCTTTGTTCATTTCAGTATTTGAATTTTGTCCGGAGATCTCCTCCTACATTTTTCGACCGATCTCTTTGAAACTTGGTATACATGATAATCAAGATATGAAGTTGCGTCTCCCTTAAAAGAAAATTGATTCGACAATTTTTCCAAAAGTTATTGCCCTTTGTTCATTTCAGTATTTGAATTTGTTCCGGAGATCCCCTCCTACATTTTTCGACCGATCTCTTTGAAACTTGGTATACATGATAAACATGATATGACGTTGTGTCTCCCTTAAAAGAATTTTGATTCAACAACTTTTCCAAAAGTAATTGCCCTTTATTCATTTCAGTATTTGATTTTTGTCCGGAAATCTCCTACATTTTTCAACGGATCTCTTTTAAACTTGGTATTCTTTATAATCATGATATGAAGTTGTGTCTCTCTTAAAAGAATTTTGATTCAACGATTTTTGCAAAATTTATTGCCTTTTGTCCATTTCAGTATTTGATTTTTTTGTCTGAAGATTTTCTCCTACTTTTTATAGCATATCAGCTAACCACTCTTAGAATGATTCAGATCTTATTTCAATGTAAGAAAGTATATAATACTATATGGCATTCAACGGGCATATTTTGTTCCGCCCCACGGTACTCTTGCGAAGCATTCAATTGATGTTTTGTCAGTAGTTGTAAGGACATAAACCTTTATAATTATGTTAACAGGAACATGATGTGCTATTTCATAATTCAATGATAAAGCTGTTCTTTATAAAATGATGCACAATTAACTCTAAACATGAGGTGTATTGTTCTTGTCTAGAATGTTGTAACTACAAGGGAAAAGGTAACACTCCATACTTTAAAACAAATGACCACCACATACATGTATTATGACTCCTGGCTTTTGACTTCTTCAAAAGGTCAAATAGTCATGGTCGCTGTTACTATAGGTAAAACATGTGTTTTGAAGTAAATTACATAAAATTTCCTTGGTCCAAACATATGGAAACTTTACACCAGGCTTTGATACACAAACCTTGTGCTGGAGACTGCTTCCAAGGTCAAATATCATTAGGTCAATCAAGCTAAAACATTCCTTACCTGCCTTCATAATCAGAGCACTTGTATTTAATTGCTATTTAGGTCTAAAGGTAAAGGTTGCTTATACTAATATGAATAGAAATCTGTTTGGTTATTTTGAAGAAGTCGTTACAGTTTTCAACATATTTGACCCCTGTGACCTTGAACATAATGCAAGGTCATTAATTTGAACAGACTTTGTAGCCATTCATCCCAGCATGTTACTAGCTAAATATAAACACCCTATGCATCTTGGTTATTCAGAAGAAGTTGTTTTAAAGGTTTTAAACATATTTGACTCCGGCCCTGTGACCTTGAATATTAAGGTCATTCATTTGAACACACTTGGTAGCCCTTCATCCCAGCATGCTACTGGCCAAATATCATCACCCTAGGCCTCTTGGTTATTCAGAAGAAGTTGTAAAAAGGTTTTAAACATATTTGACCTCTGTGACCTTGAAAATGATTGAAGGTCATTCATTTGAACAAACTTGGTAGCCCTTCATTCCAGCATGTTACTGGCCAAACATCATCACCCTAGGCCTTTTGATCTAGAAAGGTCCAGGGTAATGATATTTGGCCAGAAGCATGCTGGTATGAAAGGCTATAAAGCTTGTTCAACTTAATGTCCTTGTTTGACTTTCAAGGTCAAATGTGTCACATGTTTAAATCTTTTAATAGATTCTTTTGAATCAAACACTGGTATTTTGCCTCTAGCTGTATTTTAGTCAACTTTTAAGATTACAAGTGTAAGATTAATACCAGGTGAGCGATTCAGGCCCATTCAGCCTCTTGTTTGTTTTAATAGGTTAAAAAATCAGGCCACAGTTGTTTTAAATAGAAAGTTAATTCCACACGATGTCCTCGGTTCTTTTAATTCTCTCTGACATAAGACTTCATACAAGAATTTAAATTGTTAAATCCAGTATACTCCCTCAGCCTAATTCAACCATCAGGGTGATACAGCACCTTGTTTGTTGTTATATTTATCTTGGAATGCATTAGAGCTTCCAAAATTTTATCCATAAAAACTGGCAGTACTTCCAAAAAATAAACTAATATTTGACAATTACAGGTACATTGTGTACGTAGAATTCCCATTTCATGACCAGCAGAGTTCCTGTGATACAGTCGTCAATCAGCTTATACTTACTAACTGAAAGCAGTAGAATGCTCTGAAAGTCAAGCTATTTTACTGGAGTTGGGGCATTCTATCACACCATGATTACAATATGTTATAAGTGTAAATGACAGTATTCAAAAAATATTGTTTAAGGTGGCTCCACACTTTCGCAATTAACCAGCAAAATTCGTTGAAACTTTCATATAATGGTTATGCAACTATGTAGAGTGATTTTATGAAAATCTAAACATTCCGATAGTTTGGGGACTTTCTTGAAAAAAACACAAAAAATTGAATTTTCGTCAATTTTAATATTTTTCGAATTTTGTTTGTGTGTGACATTGTTCGGAACAATAACAACAATAATGAAATGAAAAGAAGCATTTCTAATTAACCCTACAAATATTTTATTTATCGCAAAATATGTAACACATGTTACACAAAGTGTTTTTTATTGAATTTGTACGGATAAAAGTGATTATCTACAAGCTAAAAGCAAACAGGACACAAAGATCTATACATATAGATTGGGAAATTGAACAAAATATACACAATGGCTTTATAATTAATTTATTTTACATTTTACAATCACTTCGATCCGGGTGCAGTTATCTTCCTTGAAAAAAATCGGAACTTTTTGCAGAGGGGTGACATTTACACAATGACAGTTGTCTCTGTTTACATATAACAAAAATTATGGAAATAAATCAAAAATGTGATATCAAAATTATCAATTTATTGTTCTTTAATTTGGAACCAAATTACCTTCAGTCATGTACACTTTGGACATCATTCCACAGTCCGCTAACTCACGGTATATTTATAATTACATGTCAGGTACATATGTGACCAGAGGCTATCGCATGGTATGCCGTTCTCACGTGCACTCACACATGCATTTCATAGGTATCTTGATATTTTAAGAAAGAAAAAAATTCACAGAGTAAGAAGACTACATTTGTAAAGACGATTTAATCGACAGAGCGAAACTCCTTCAACAGCGAAAACCGTAACGACCTCGAGCTTATGAACTCATGTTGCACATGTGAGGTCGGTACGTCCGCATTCCATGCGTTTCCTATATGTCCTTCTTGAGGTCGTTTGGTCTCATGTCACTGTCTGCCCGTGAGTCTGTTTATGTCTATGAATTTGAAAGCTTTATTCCTGAAGTACGTGTGTTTATACATTTCCCGGTAAAATTTTGATATCGGGTGTTGACATATCATCGGCAAGCACGTGTACTATTGTTTACCAGGGGCCTGTTCGTTTATGCGGAGCAACCGGTTTGACCGTTTATAAATGTAACAATTTCAGGTATAAATCCTGGCGGACCTGCAAATGTGTATGCAGGCCTTGCAAGGCTTTCTCAAGGCTCGCCTGAAAGCAGCATCAGATTACTAAGTCCGACCTTTTTTAATAAACGAACAACAGTGGTCCGATCGGTTTGACCGTTTAAACGAAAACGGCCCAGGTGTTACAATAACTTGCACTACGATACTTTTTCCGGAAGTACGTCACAAAAATGGACGCTGATGACGATGTGTGGAGCCACCTTAACAAATGGCACTTTTTAATTGTCTGACCTAATTACACATGTGCAGCTAATAAACTAATTATACGTTATAATAAAGACAACTTCTCCTGTGTTTTTGTTAATATGTCTAATAAAAACACTGCTATTTTTTATAGCAAAATTATTTAAATGCACCGAGCTAAAATTTGAATAAAACTTTTTAAAAAATCCTATCTTTGGTTGAATAATCAATAGTCTAGGTTTTAAATTACATTGGTTCCTGATTCAAATACGCATTTGCTGCAAACTTACATTTGCAGAGACAGCTGATATGCTAAATCTGCTGAGTCGTTCAAATATTTAAATTTAGCCAGACAGTGTTTAAAAGGATAATAAAAAACGGACTACCTATGTCTGTTTTAAATTACTTTTTGGCCATAACCTGTCCCCCAGGATAACACCATCGACAAATTGCTTTCTAACATTTTTTGGGAGGGGATAACTCAGTTCTGTTTTTACTTTGACTGTAGTTCCCCAGATTTTACTTGGACTGTGTAGTTCCCCTGATTTTACTTGGACTGTGTAGTTATAGCCTGATTTTACTTTGAGTGTGTAGTTACCCTGATTTTACTTGGACTTTGGACTGTGTAGTTATAGCCTGATTTTACTTTGACTGTGTAGTTATCGCCTGTTTTTTCTTTGACTGTGTAGTTATAGCCTAATTTTACTTTGACTGTATAGTTCCCCTGATTTTTCTTTGACTGTGTAGTTACCCTGTTTTTACTTTGACTGTATAGATCCCCTGATTTTTCTTTGACTGTGTAGTTATAGCCTTATTTTTCTTTGACTGTAGTTATAGCCTGATTTTATTTTGACTGTATAGTTCCCCTGATTTTTCTTTGACTGTGTAGTTATAGCCTAATTTTACTTTGACTGTATAGTTCCCCTGATTTTTCTTTGACTGTGTAGTTACCCTGCTTTTACTTTGACTGTGTAGTTATCGCCTGATTTTACTTTGACTGTTTAGTTATAGCCTGATTTTACTTTGAGTGTGTAGTTACCCTGATTTTACTTTGACTGTGTAGTTATAGCCTGGTTTTACTTTGACTGTGTAGTTATAGCCTGGTTTTACTTTGATTTTGTAGTTATAGCCTGATTTTACTTTGACTGTGTAGTTATAGCCTGATTTTACTTTGACTGTGTAGTTATAGCCTGATTTTACTTTGACTGTATAGTTCCCCTGATTTTTCTTTGACTGTGTAGTTACCCTGGTTTTACTTTGACTGTGTAGTTATAGCCTGATTTTACTTTTACTGTGTAGTTCCCCTGATTTTACTTTGACTGTGTAAAAGCCTGATTTTACTTTGACTGTGTAGTTATTCTGATTATACTTTGACTGTGTAGTTATAGCCTGATTTTACTTTGACTGTGTAGTTACCCTGATTTTATTTTGACTGTGTAGTTATAGCCTGATTTTACTTTGAATGTGTTGTTAGCCTGATTTTACTTTGACTGTTTAATTATAGCCTGATTTTACTTTGACTGTGTAATTATCCTGATTTTACTTTGACTGTTTAGTTATAGCCTGATTTTACTTTGGCTGTGTAGTTATAGCCTGATTTTACTTTGACTGTGTTGTTAGCCTGATTTTACTTTGACTGTTTTGTTATAGCCTGATTTTACTTTGACTAAGTTGTTATAGCCTGATTTTACTTTGACTGTTTAGTTAAAGCCTGATTTTACTTTGACTGTGTAGTTATAGCCTGATTTTACTTTGACTGTTTAGTTATAGCCTGATTTTCCTTTGACTGTTTAGTTATAGCCTGATTTTACTTTGGCTGTGTAGTTATAGCCTGATTTTACTTTGACTGTGTTGTTAGCCTGATTTTACTTTGACTGTTTAATTATAGCCTGATTTTACTTTGACTGTTTAGTTATAGCCTGATTTTACTTTGACTGTGTAGTTACCCTGATTTTACTTTGACTGTGTAGTTATAGCCTTATTTTACTTTGACGGTGTTGTTAGCCTGATTTTACTTTGACTGTGTAGTTATAGCCTGATTTTACTTTGACTGTGTTGTTACCCTGATTTTACTTGGACTAAGTTGTTATAGCCTGATTTAACTTTGACTGTGTAGTTATAGCTTGATTTTAATTTGACTGTAGTTACCCTGATTTTACTTTGACTGTGTAGTTATAGCCTGTTTTTACTTTGACTGTGTAGTTACCCTGATTTTACTTTGACTGTGTTGTTAGCCTGATTTTACTTTGACTGTTTTGTTATAGCCTGATTTTACTTTGACTAAGTTGTTATAGCCTGATTTTACTTTGAATGTTTAGTTAAAGCCTGATTTTACTTTGACTGTGTAGTTATAGCCTGTTTTTACTTTGACTGTGTAGTTACCCTGATTTTACTTTGACTGTGTAGTTATAGCCTGTTTTTACTTTGACTGTGTAGTTACCCTGATTTTACTTGGACTAAGTTGTTATAGCCTGATTTAGCTTTGACTGTAGTTATAGCCTGATTTTATTTTGACTGTGTAGTTATAGCCTGATTTTACTTTGACTGTGTTGTTACCCTGATTTTACTTGGACTAGGTTGTTATAGCCTGATTTTACTTTGACTGTGTAGTTATAGCCTGATTTTCCTTTGACTGTGTAGTTACCCTGATTTTACTTTGACTGTGTTGTTAGCCTGATTTTACTTTGACTGTTTTGTTATAGCCTGATTTTACTTTGACTAAGTTGTTATAGCCTGATTTTACTTTGACTGTTTAGTTATAGCCTGATTTTACTTTGACTAAGTTGTTATAGCCTGATTTTACTTTGACTGTGTAGTTCCCCTGATTTTACTTTGACTGTGTAGTTATAGCCTGATTTTACTTGGACTGTGTAGTTACCCTGATTTTACTTTGACTGTGTAGTTACCCCACTTTTACTTTGACTGTGTAGTTATAGCCTGATTTTACTTTGACTGTGTAGTTACCCTGATTTTACTTTGACTGTGTAGTTATAGCCTGATTTTACTTTGACTGTGTAGTTATAGCCTGCTTTTACTTTGACTGTGTAGTTACCCTGATTTTACTTTGACTGTGTAGTTACAGCCTGATTTTACTTGGACTGTGTAGTTACCCTGATTTTACTTTGACTGTGTAGTTATAGCCTGATTTTACTTTGACGGTGTTGTTAGCCTGATTTTACTTTGACTGTGTTGTTAGCCTGATTTTACTTTGACTGTGTAGTTACCCTGATTTTATTTTGACTGTAGTTAGCCTGATTTTATTTTGACTGTGTAGTTATAGCCTGATTTTACTTTGACTGTGTGGTTATAAGCCTGATTTTACTTTGACTGTGTAGTTACCCTGATTTTACTTTGACTGTGTAGTTATAGCTTGATCTTACTTGGACTGTGTAGTTCCCCTGATTTTACTTCGACTGTATAGTTATAGCCTGATTCTACTTTGACTGTGTAGTTACCCTGATTTTACTTTGACTGTGTAGTTATAAGCCTGATTTTACTTTGACTGTGTAGTTATAAGCCTGATTTTACTTTGACTGTGTAGTTGCCCTGATTTTACTTTGACTGTGTAGTTATAGCTTGATCTTACTTGGACTGTGTAGTTCCCCTGATTTTACTTCGACTGTATAGTTATAGCCTGATTCTACTTTGACTGTGTAGTTACCCTGATTTTATTTTGACTGTAGGTAGCCTGATTTTATTTTGACTGTGTAGTTATAGCATGATTTTACTTTGACTGTGTGGTTATAAGCCTGATTTTACTTTGACTGTGTAGTTCCCCTGATTTTATTTTGACTGTGTAGTTATAGCCTGATTTTTCTTGGACTGTGTAGTTACCCTGATTTTACTTTGACTGTGTAGTTAAAGCCTGATTTTACTTTGACTGTGTAGTTACCCTGATTTTACTTTGAATGTGTAGTTATAGCCTGATTTTACTTTGACGGTGTTGTTAGCCTGATTTTACTTTGACTGTGTAGTTATAGCCTGATTCTACTTTGACTGTGTAGTTATAGCCTGATTCTACTTTGACTGTGTAGTTATAGCCTGATTCTACTTTGACTGTGTAGTTCCCCTGATTTTACTTTGACTGTGTAGTTACCCTGATTTTACTTTGACTGTGTAGTTATAGCCTGATTTTACTTTGACTGTGTAATTATCCTGATTTTACTTTGACTGTGTAGTTATAGCCTGATTTTACTTTGACTGTGTAGTTATAAGCCTGATTTTACTTTGACTGTGTAGTTACCCTGATTTAACTTGGACTGTGTTGTTGCCTGATTTTACTGAAATTAAACTGATGATGTTATAAATGATATAATTTCAAAAACAGGTTGAGTTTGTAAGTCAGAGGTAAGAATTTGAGTATATATCCAATAGTACAAACTCCCTGGATTTTACAAGGTTTTACAGTTAGACAAATATTGATTTTCTCACTTGTTGTGTTTCCCCATCATTGTGCTCCAGTAAGCAAGGTCTCCCAGAGGTAGGCTAGGTTTGTAGGTCACAAGCTGAAGTACTTTGACACTTCCCCTAATGTCTATTTAGTTACAGTACAATCTTTGTAGAACCTCATGTGTCACTTTTGGTTTCCAAATTAATTCTGAACTAGAGAACAAAATGGGACACTAAAGGTTAATCCAAAGAGTGTGTATTTCCCTGTAGAATGCGAAACTATAGCTTTGGTTGGTGAATTCTGTTTCAAAGACAGCATATTTCTTTCCTCAATCTTTGAAAATAGAAAATCCTTTTTAGCACACCTGCCCAAAGGGCAAGTGAGCTTATGCCATGGTGCATCGTTCGTCCATCCGTCGTCCGTCTGTCTGTCCGGTGTCAACTTTTTACTTTAAACAACTTCTTTTCAGTAACCAAAAGGCCTAGGATGATGATTTTTGGCCAGTAGCATGATGGAATGAGGGGCTACCAAGTTTGGTCAAATGAATTACCTTCATCCATTTTCAAGGTCACCGGCGTCAAATATGTTATAATCTTTGAACAACTTCTTCTGAATAACCAAGAAGCCTAGGATGATGATATTTTGCCAGTAAGATGCTTGGATGAAGGGCTACAAAGTTTGTTCAAATGAAAAACCTTTACTTATAATCAAGGTCACAGGGGTCAAATATGTTTAAAACCTTTAAACAACTTCTTAATAACCAAAAGGCCTAGGATGTTGATATTTTGTCAGTAGCATGTTGGGATGAATGACTACCAAGTTTGTTCAAACAAATGACCTTCACCCATTTTCAAGATCACAGGGGTAAAATATGTTTTAAACCTTTAAACAACTTCTTCTGATTACCCCAGAAACCCTGGCTTTTACTGACAAAAAAGTAATCTGACTACCCCAGAAACCCTGGCTTTAACTGACAAAACCATACTCTGATTACTCTAAAAACCCTCACTCTAAATAAGTAAACATGCACAACTAGGAACCACAGAGTGGAACGAACCTAACTTGTCAACTATGTGAAGAAGGGCTACCAAGTTTGTTCAAATGAATGACCTTGACCAACTTTCATGGTTACACGGATCAAATGTCTTAAAATCTTCAAACAACTTCTTCTCAATAACCAAAAGGCCCAGGGCACTGATATTTGGCTTGTAGCATGCATGGATGAAGGGCTACCAAGTTTGTTCAAATGAATGACCTTGACCAACTTTCATGGTTACACGGATCAAATGTCTTAAAATCTTCAAACAACTTCTTCTGAATAACCAAAAGGCCCAGGGTACTGAAATTGGGCCTGTAGCATGCTGGGATGAAGGGCTACCAAGTTTGTTCAAATTAATGACCTTGACCAACTTTCAAGGTCACTGGGGTTAAATGTCATAAAATCAAGATAACTTTTTAGGTCACCTGAGACAAAGTCTCAAGTGACCTATTGCGAGCGCCTTTTATCCGTCGTGCGTCCGTAATCAATTTACATTTTCGACTTCTTCTCCAAAACCCCTGAACCAGTTTCAATGAAATTCTGCAGGGACCTTCCATGGACAAAGGTCAACAAAAAGAGTTGCCGGTTTAGTCCTACGCCCCCAGGGGCCTGAGGGGCGGGGCCAAAAAGGGTCGAATTGACTAAAATTTCAAAAATCTTCTTTTCAAGACCCAGATATGATAGAATCAAATACTCTTCATAGATGGAAGGGTCTTAAGGTTTATGAGCCTAGGGTCTCACGTTTACCCCCGTGGGAAGGAGGTGGGGGGGGGGGGGCAAAATTTATTATGGTTTATAATGGCAAATGATA
The DNA here is from genome assembly GCF_002113885.1 of Mizuhopecten yessoensis. Lineage (NCBI taxonomy): Eukaryota > Metazoa > Mollusca > Bivalvia > Pectinida > Pectinidae > Mizuhopecten > Mizuhopecten yessoensis. The sequence continues at coordinate 89,190 of NW_018408542.1, forward strand.
CTTTGAATATTACATGTTAATAACTTGATTGGAATTATAACGTTGAGTTGACAGTTTGATACTTTGAAAATTTTGAGCCAGCCTTACCCCCAAGGGCTGTAGGATGGGGCTCAAGGGAGTCAGTGTCCTAAAATTTCTTCATTTTCCTTGTTTAGAATCAGAGGTGCTAGTTTCAAATCCTTTTTAGTCTAAAATCTGTATGCTTGATATTGAATAAGGTGGTTTTATTGTTTTTTGTCACTTTGAAAAATATTTCTGTTCATGTTAAAAACGAAATCAACTCTCTGTATAAATATATCAGGTGACCGTTAAGGCCCATGGGCCTCTTGTTTGTCGGTAAAAGCCAGGGTTTCTTGGGTAATCAGGTTACTTTTTTGTCAGTAAAAGCCAGCGTTTCTGGGTTTATCAGGTTACTTTTTTGTCAGTAAAAGCCAGGGTTTCTGGGGTTATCAGATTACATTTTTAGCTCACCTGGCCTGAAGGTGAGCTTTTTACTTTAAACAACTTCTTCTCAGTAACCAAAAGGCCTAGGGTGATGATATGTGGCCAGAAGCATGCTTGCATGAAGGGCTACCAAATTTGTTCAAATAAATGACCTTCATCAATTTTAAAGGTCACAGGGGTCAAATATGTTAAAAATCTTTAAACAACTTTTTCTGAAAAACCAAGAGGCATAGGGTGATAATATTTGGCCAGTAACACACATGCTGGGATGAAGGGCTGCCAGGATTTTTCAACTAAATGACCTTGACTTATATTCAAGGTCACAGGGGTCAAATATGTTAAAAAAAATTAAACAACTTTTTCTGAATAACGGAGAGGCCTAGGGTGATGATAGTTGGCCATGCAGTAACATGCTGGGATGAAGGGCTATAAAGTTTGTTCAAATAAATGACCTTCATCTTTTTTCAAGGTCACAGAGTCAAATATGTTCTCAACCTTTAAACAACTTCTTCTGAATAACCAAGAGGCCTAGGATACTGCCAGTAACATGCTGGGATGAAGGACTACCAAGTTCAAATGAATGACCATGACATATATATTTTAAGGTCACAGGGGTCAAATATGTTTAAAACCATTGAATAACTTCTTAATAAGCAAAAGGCCAAGGGTGATGATATTTGGCCATTAACATGCTGGGATGAAGGACTTCCAAGTGAATGACCTTCGCCCATATTCAAGGTCACAGTGGTCAATATATGTTTAAATCTTTAAATGATTTGTTCTGTATAACCAAAAGTTCCAGGGTAATGATATTTTTCCAGAAGCATGCTGGGTTGGAAGACTATAAACTCTGTTCAACCTAATATTATGATGTCCTTGTTCGACATTCAAGGTCACAGGTGTCATATGTTTAAATCTTTTAATAGGTTCTTTGAATGAAACACTGATATTTTGCCTGTAGCTGTATTTTAGTCCACTTTTAAGATTACAAGTGTGAGATTAATACCAGGTGAGCGATGCAGGTCCATTGGGCCTCTTGTTGTCAGGTTAAGCCAGGGTTTCTGGGGTTATCAGATTACTTTTTTTGTCAGTAAATGCCAGGGTTTCTGGGGTTATCAGATTACTTTTTTTGTCAGTAAAAGCCAGGGTTTCTCTGTAATCTCCTTCTTTTTGTTCATTGATGTCAACGTTTTTGGTATAAACCACTGTTCTGTTTTTCATTTCAGGCTCCTTCTGCAGATGAAAAAGTCAATACACATTTTGTGGCCTTTGTATGCAAAGACGGTAAACTGTATGAAATGAGTAAGTACATTCAGCCTGAATCTGTCTGGTTAACCATTCGTTTCTGTCAACACTCTAAATTTAATTTCTAAGGTCAAATGTGCAAGAAATGGACTCAAATTACAATCATTGCTAAGATTAACTTAAAACAGAACACAAATCATCTATTATTTGATTGAAAAGACGTTTTGTTGATTAAGTCTTGATTGAGGTACAAACCAGGTTGTTAACTGGGTAATCATTTTGCTTTCAACTACAGCAAAATGTCTTTGGGTAACCAAAGTCGTAACCAATAGTAACATAATGACAAAAAGACTGACTACATACAAACAAGAGAATTCTAATTAACTCTACAGTATATATGTGTCCTCCGCAGACCTACTTGCGGTGACCATCAGTCCTTCTGTGTGATAATCCGTTTATTAAGAAAGGATAGTTGTACCCGTATTACTAGTCTGAATACAATTTACAATCTACTACTGTACACAATCTTGTTTTATGTAAATTTATCAAGAGTACAATAGCAACTGTCTTCTGTGTAACTTCAAGTATCTTCACTCAGTTGCTGGTTGCAAATAGTGCATAGTACTGATTAAATTTAGTTTGTATCGCTGTTTTTAATTAAGAATAAGATATATAAATGAAGACTTGGTTCATGAACTAATATGATGATCAAATTCTCTGAATTTAATACTTAATGCAGTGAATATTGATTAATAAATTTTAGTAGAAATGCAGCTGAAACACTTCATATGTATGTATTGACACAGATAATGTTGCCCAGAATATAGCTGTACATATATATTTATTATATGCATGAACATTTCTCGCAATCACATTGGTCGGATCAGATACACGTGACCAGTCCTCAAAAACTCATGTAGACTGGTTATCCGGTGAATATCGATTTCTAAATATAGCCTACATGGAAATTCCCGGAACCTGTCGTAGCGCATGCGCAATTAGACCGGAACGCGATCTGTCAGACGACATTAGAAGATGGCTGCTGGCGAACGTTTCTCCTCCGTTAGGAAAATTACCAAAACTATTCGAGGATAAAGATGCTGTTAACATAAAAAGGCCATTGAACACGCAGTGGATGTCCTCCGTGCTTATCTTAAGAAAAAGAATCTAGACGATACCCTTGAAAGCTACAATGATGAAATGTTGTATTCAAACCTGGCTAAATTTTACACGGAGGCTCGCATACAAAAATCAGAACCTTTAGTTTTGTTTCGTTTTATTTTATTGTTGAAGCATATAATAAAACAGTTATGGGCTTTTGTGCTGGTAAATATGATGTGATATGAACCTGAAAGAGTGATATTTGAAGGTCACAGGGGTGTTCAAAACCACAAATATATTTTAAGTTATATTTAAGCCTATACCTTGATCAAGATTCTAGAGAAACATTTCCATGCTAAATGGTGTGACCGAATTTACAGAAATAGAATGTTTCATGTTTGCTTACCTGTTTTCTGACCCCATTTCTGTTCAGATATTGTCTCTTTATCAGACTTGGTCCTTGAAAAAGACCATTGACCTTGTAACCCTCGAGATAAGGGTCAGCTTAGGGGCCGTTACCAATGTATTCGTACATAGTATACAATATTCCTTTGTATGAAATCCAAGGGATGATGGAACAGAAATGCTATTTTTCCTACAAAGATATTTATAATTCTGGTAATACATGATGTCTAATGGGAGAACTTACTGATCAATGGGAGACTATTCTGGGACTATCATATAACACATCCTTCTACCTCTGTCTTGATTTGGGTAAAATCTTGGCTAGCACAGGTAAATAAAGGGGGTAAAATAAAAAAAACACGAGTAAAATAAAAAAAAATAAAAGTCCAACGATTAAAATTAAACATCTAGGGGTAACATAATAATCCAGGAGTACTTTAATTTGTTATGGGAGTACAATGAAACACGTACTAAGGTTAGTTTGATTCACTTGTATTTCAATCATACTGTACAATGAAACACGTACTAAGGTTAGTTTGATTCACTTGTATTTCAATAATGATGTACAATACAACACGTACTAAGGGTAGTTTGATTCACTTGTATTTAAATCATGATGTACAATAAAGCACGTACTTCGGGTACATTGATTCGCTGATCATGTTGTACAATAAAACACGTACTTGGGGTACATTGATTCGCTGATCATGTTGTACAATAAAACAAACGTTTCGTAAAACAAGGGTAAACCAAAACACCCACTTGATGTTGGTGGCATCGAACAAATAGGATTAATCGTGTGTTAAGTAACAGAAACGTCACTTTTGTGGTATTTTCATGAGTAAGTGCATTTTATGCCGTACTGCGACTTCTTCTGAAGAACTGTAGGACCTAGGGTCATGATATTTGGTCAGTAGGTACCTGGGATGGAGTGCTATAAAGTTTCCTCATTAAAATGACCTTTACCTACTTTCAAGGTCACAGCGGTCAAATATGTTAAAAATTTCAAAAAACAATATCCTAAGAACCATTGAACTAGAGTCATGATACTTGGGTATGTTATGTAGACCAGCAGTGCGAATATTTTTCTCAATTACAGTAATGAGGTCAAAGGTTAACTTTAAATGCTAGTCGTGGGTCAAATGTCAACTTTGGTTAAAAACTTTAACAATCTTCTTCTCAAGTTCCATAAGGCCCAGGGTCATAATATTTGGCCAGTAGGTACCTGGGATGGAGTGCTATAAAGTTTCCTCATTAAAATGATCTTGACCTACTTTCAAGGTCACAGCGGTTAAATATGTTAAAAATTTCAAACAACAATATCCTAAGAACCATTTGAACTAGAGTTATGATACTTGGGTATTTTATGTAAACCAGCAGTGCAAATATTTTTTCAGTTAGAGTTATGAGGTCAAAGGTCAACTTTAAGTGCTAGTTTGGGGTCAAATGTCAACTTTGGTTAAAAGCTTTAACAGTCTTCTTCTCAAGTTCCATAAGGCCCAGGGTCATGATATTTGGCCACAGTAAGTACCTGGGATGTGGTGCTATAAAGTTTCCTCATTAAAATGACCTAGACCTGCTTTGAAGGTCACAGGGGTCAAATATGTTAAAAATTTCAAACAACAATATCCTAAGAACCATTTGAACTAGAGTCATGATACTTGGGTATGTTATGAAGACCAGCAGTTTGAATATTTTTCTCAGTGACAGTTATGAGGTCAAAGGTCAACTATAAATGCTAGTCGGGGGTCAAATGTCAACTTTGGTTAAAAGCTTTAACGATCTCCTTCTCAAGTTCCATTAGGCCTAGGGTCATGATATTTAGCCAGTAGGTACCTGGGATGAAGTTCTATAAAGTTTCCTCATTAAAATTACCTTGACCTACTTTCAAGGTCACAGGGGTCAAATATGTTAAAAACTTCAAACAACAATATCCTAAGAACCATTTGGACTAGTCATGATACTTAGGTTTGTTATGTAGACCAGCTGTGTGAATTGTTTTCTTCATTACAGTAATGAGGTCACAGGTCAACTTTAAGTGCAAATTGGGATTCAAATGTTAACTTTGGTTAAAAGCTTTGAAATTAAAATTTTAAGTTTCAAACAACAATATCTTCAGAACCTTCAGAACCGTTTAAGAGATGTTAAAATGTCTTGTTTTCTAGTTACCAAATGGTCTTAAGTTACCTATATATCTGTTGCATGTAACAAAAGAAACAGGTGAGCGATACAGGCCCTCTGGGCCTCTTGTTACGATTCAGACTACGGTAGCCGACGGCTACTTACGTCACGGGTGAAGGCTCTGACCGAGCTCAGGTAAGATTGACTGGTGTGGGTTGCTACACTGCCGATAAGGTAAGCCTGTCGCGGACGAGAGCGTGGCCGGTCGGCAGACATAAAAGAACCTGACAGTACAAAAGAAATTCATAAACTAAATGATTTTCCGTAAAACTAAACGGTGAGCCGCGAGAAGACAACGCTCCACCAAAACGGAACACTGTTCCTTGAAATGTAAACACTGTTCCTTGAAAAGGAAACATGCAGTTATAAAACAAACACTGTTCCGTGAAAAGTAAACATGCAGTTATAAAACAAACACTGTTCCATGGAAAGTAAACATGCAGTTATAAAACAAACGCTTATTTTCAAAACTAAACACAAGACTTCGAAGAATAAACAGTGGTTTAAAGAATAAACAGTGTACCGTGAAATATCAACGGTAATTCAAAAAATAAACATAAAAAGAGAAAAAATAAACGTTTTTTGAAAAAAAAATGGAAAAAAATGGAAAAAAAGGAACGGTAAGGGTCCACCAGTGTAGGTCAGTATGACCTTACTGTGACAAATGCTTTGACCTTTGACCTTAACTTTTGAACGTTTATGCAGGGCATATCTTCTATACTATTTCACCTGAAGTAGCCAGTTTTGGTGTACAAGGACATCTTGGGATGGCGGAGTACAAGAATTAGGTCACTGTGATGTATGACTTGACCTTTGTTGTTTACTTTTGAAAAAGTTTGACATAAGTGTACTGTTTGTTAAATACAGAAATCATTACCAGAGGGGGACTATGGATTGCCTTGCAATACTTTGCCTTGTTTTAATAATATTATATTGGCTTACTATGCATAGTTTTAACCGCCTTTGATCTAAACATCAGGTAGAAGATATAGTTTGTCAAGATATGGTGTCCTTGAATATTTAAAAGTAGATGTAGGGCCTTGTTAAGGTTATCTTGTTTATTGTTATAGCCTCAGTTATGTGTCGCATGATCATTTTGTCTTGGCGGTCAGAATTTCGTCAGGATATGTCAGGCTTGTAGATAGTAATGGCACGATATTTGTGTATTGTAAGTGATTATTTCGAGCATATTTCCTGAGAATGGCCCAGGTGTGTTGTACTTTGTACTACTTTCAGTAAACCTCAAGACAAGTGCACAAAGGAAGCCTTTCACTTCCTGCTTTAAAATGTAGATCAAAATTACGATGCACATCAAAGGGTTAAATTGGCCACAATTTGTACAATTTTTTTCTTCATACCAATGACGATATACTAGATTCAAATACTGTTTATGGATAGAGAGATCCTAAGATGCTTTATGAGGGAGTAGATTTTACTCTAGTTTATACCTACAGGAAATAAGACTTATTTGTCTGCTTCTTTAATATTTTCTTTAGGAAACAATTTAAACGTTATTTTAAGTTTTTTCATGGGATGGTAATTTGTGGGTATGAAAATTGAGACCCTGACAAACTGGTGAAATAGGTTAAACAAAAACTTTAACCACTTTTTTCTGAAAGCCACCGGCATGTTGTGATTCCATAAAAATCAACAATTAAAACGAATACACTGGCAGATTAGAGAACACCTGGACAGGCTTTGTCTTTTTCCTTTTTTCAAAGATGAGGGTGCTCCTTTTGTTATCATGATGTCCGTCTGTCTGTTTGTCCATTACCACTCGGAGATTATCTCAGGAACCAGGAGGCTAAATTTTCTGTAATTTCACATGGTTATTCATTGTGATACAGTTATGCAATAGGGGTTTTAAAAAATCCTAATTTCAAGGTAAATGTCGCCGATACTAAAAATAGAACAGGTGATATTCTGTCAAAATCACATTGTAATTATGGCCGTGTTTACATAGTGGACACCAGCTTATTTTTCAGATAAAATACCAAACAAACACAAATTTCTTTTAGTGTTTTGCTTTATATAATAATGCAATTACTTTTCAGGTTTTAAAGCTTTAAAATCACAGGTGGCATAAATAAATATGGCTATATCTTCTGTTCTATTAACACAATTTTGTTCAAACTTTTAATTTTGAGGCAGTGTGGCAAATGGCACAGATAGCCTATGTGAATAACGCCATGACCTACTTCCCAAAGTCCAAGATGCATGGTCAATGTAGCTATTGCTTGGTTCTTAAATGGGGTATATGTAGTAAGTCACACATGTACAATAGGGCCCTCGCTGACCTGTCAGTGTTATAGTCTTGTTGCTCAATTCACTTTTTAAAAAAAAAGAATTAAATTGCATTACAGTTTCATTACAACTCGGACGAACTGTGAGACCCGGGGGTCGGTTGTTAAATATCCAACACCATAAGTAAAAAGCATATTCTGCTTTTAATTTAGCATCTTGTAAATCTGTAATATTGCCTGCAGCTGGTTGCCATTTTGAGATGCTTATTATACAAGATCAAATGGTATCATCTTAGTTCAATCGTGTGTAAAATCTAATTTGTATTTTATAGAAACTGTAAATTTTTAAATAATCCAAAACAACTCCACGTTTAGTCTGCACAATGAGTCAGATAATACAATGATTCCCCATAAAACAAAGTGGAAGTGAATTGGTAACATCAAATGATGCTTATGAATATTTTGAACTGATAATAGATATCGGGTTCAATCTATTGAAAGGTTTGTGTCCTGTGTTCATGTCAAACATAGTATGAGGAACAATACTATCAATCTTACAAGAGTATGTGTACATCGTTATTAGCAGTTAGAAATTATCTTTGTTGCATGTGGTTGGGGGAGTTATGTACACCTTTATCAGTTTATGAAAAGTCAACAATTAAACAAAAACAAAAAACATGTTTTTGCTTTTGTTTTCAAAGATGGAAGCAATCCTAGCCCAACATTCCATGGAGATACCACACCTGATACACTGTTACAGGTAAGTTAATTTACCATTATTATACCACACCTGATACACTGTTACAGGTAAGTCAATTCACCATTGTGATACCACACCAGGTACAAAGTTACAGGTAAGTCATTTCACCATTGTGATACCACACCTGATACACTGTTACAGGTAAGTCATTTCACCATTGTTATACCACACCAGATACACTGTTATGGGTAAGTCATTTTACCATTGTGATACCACTCCAGATACACTGTTATGGGTAAGTCATTTTACCATTGTGATACCACACCAGATACACTGTTACAGGTAAGTCATTTTACCATTGTGATACCACACCTGATACACTGTGTTAGAGGTAATAATATATGCAATTGCTTAGCATGAAGATTTGAAAACAAATATGCTGGCAAGATTGGCCCAGAGGACTGGCCATGTCCTTGAGACTTTTTCTGCCATACTACTTTCATAAAAGATCTTTTGCCATGATTGCTTCAATATCCAGATGAGTAATACAGGCCCTCTTTGCATTATTGCTATTACAATTCCAATAAAAGGTTGACCGGTAAGTCACTGAGGTGAATAGTATAACACGACCTTGAGATCCTTCCCATAGACCGACACACAAAACTGGCAACTTTTCCCTGTCATTGTGGCACGTTCAGACTGCAAATTATGAATATTTTAGGTTGTGTTTTACACTGGAAAGTCATATAACATCTAAGAAAAATAAAATACCCTGTACTTTTATTTGTCATTAAATTTTCCCAATCATTGTATTTTCCAATTCACAGAAGTGACCCTGTTCCCTGCTGGGGGTTTTCAGGAAATGAGTGGGGGCACCCTTATAAGAAATGTTGTTTGGAGTACAGTGTGAGTTATGTGGTGTTTGGAGTACAGTGTGGTTCTGATGTTGTTTGGAGTACATTGTGGTTCTTGTGTTGTTTGGAGTACATTGTGGTTCTTGTGTTGTTTGGAGTACAGTGTGGTTCTTATGTTGTTTGGAGTACATTGTGGTTCTTATGTTGTTTGGGGTACAGTGTGAGTTATGTGGTGATTGGAGTACAGTGTGGTTCTGATGTTGTTTGGAGTACATTGTGGTTCTTATGCTGTTTGGAGTACAGTGTGGTTCTGGTGGTGTTTGGAGTACAGTGTGGTTCTGGTGTCGTTTGGAGTACAGTGTGGTTCTGATGTTGTTTGGGTGTACAGTGTGGTTCTGATGTTGTTTGGAGTACAGTGTGGTTCTGGTGTCGTTTGGAGTACAGTGTCGTTCTGGTGATGTTTTGAGTACAGTGTGGTTCTGATGTTGTTTTGAGTACAGTGTGATTCTGGTGTTGTTTGGAGTACAGTGTGGTTCTGGTGATGTTTGGAGTACAGTGTGGGTCTGGTGATGTTTGGAGTACAGTGTGGGTCTGGTGATGTTTTGAGTACAGTGTGGTTCTGATGTTGTTTGGAGTACAGTGTGGTTCTGGTGTCGTTTGGAGTACAGTGTGGTTCTGGTGATGTTTTGAGTACAGTGTGGTTCTGATGTTGTTTTGAGTACAGTGTGATTCTGGTGTTGTTTGGAGTACAGTGTGGTTCTGGTGATGTTTGGAGTACAGTGTGGGTCTGGTGATGTTTGGAGTACAGTGTGGGTCTGGTGATGTTTTGAGTACAGTGTGGTTCTGATGTTGTTTGGAGTACAGTGTGGTTCTGGTGTCGTTTGGAGTACAGTGTGGTTCTGGTGATGTTTTGAGTACAGTGTGGTTCTGATGTTGTTTTGAGTACAGTGTGATTCTGGTGTTGTTTGGAGTACAGTGTGGTTCTGGTGATGTTTGGAGTACAGTGTGGGTCTGGTGATGTTTGGAGTACAGTGTGGGTCTGGTGATGTTTTGAGTACAGTGTGGTTCTGATGTTGTTTGGAGTACAGTGTGGTTCTGGTGTTGTTTGGAGTACAGTGTGGTTCTGGTGTCGTTTGGAGTACAGTGTGGTTCTGGTGATGTTTTGAGTACAGTGTGGTTCTGATGTTGTTTGGAGTACAGTGTGGTTCTGGTGTTGTTTGGAGTACAGTGTGGTTCTGGTGTCGTTTGGAGTACAGTGTGGTTCTGGTGATGTTTTGAGTACAGTGTGGTTCTGATGTTGTTTGGAGTACAGTGTGGTTCTGGTGTTGTTTGGAGTACAGTGTGGTTCTGGTGTCGTTTGGAGTACAGTGTGGTTCTGGTGATGTTTTGAGTACAGTGTGGTTCTGATGTTGTTTGGAGTACAGTGTGGTTCTGGTGTTGTTTGGAGTACAGTGTGGTTCTGGTGTCGTTTGGAGTACAGTGTCGTTCTGGTGATGTTTTGAGTACAGTGTGGTTCTGATGTTGTTTGGAGTACAGTGTGGTTCTGGTGTTGTTTGGAGTACAGTGTGGTTCTGGTGATGTTTGGAGTACAGTGTGGTTCTGGTGTTGTTTGGAGTACAGTGTGGTTCTGGTGTCGTTTGGAGTACAGTGTGGTTCTGGTGATGTTTTGAGTACAGTGTGGTTCTGATGTTGTTTGGAGTACAGTGTGGTTCTGGTGTTGTTTGGAGTACAGTGTGGTTCTGGTGTCGTTTGGAGTACAGTGTGGTTCTGGTGATGTTTTGAGTACAGTGTGGTTCTGATGTTGTTTGGAGTACAGTGTGGTTCTGGTGTTGTTTGGAGTACAGTGTGGTTCTGGTGTCGTTTGGAGTACAGTGTGGTTCTGGTGATGTTTTGAGTACAGTGTGGTTCTGATGTTGTTTGGAGTACAGTGTGGTTCTGGTGTTGTTTGGAGTACAGTGTGGTTCTGGTGTCGTTTGGAGTACAGTGTCGTTCTGGTGATGTTTTGAGTACAGTGTGGTTCTGATGTTGTTTGGAGTACAGTGTGGTTCTGGTGTTGTTTGGAGTACAGTGTGGTTCTGGTGATGTTTGGAGTACAGTGTGGTTCTGGTGTTGTTTGGAGTACAGTGTGGTTCTGGTGTCGTTTGGAGTACAGTGTGGTTCTGGTGATGTTTTGAGTACAGTGTGGTTCTGGTGTTGTTTGGAGTACAGTGTGGTTCTGGTGTCGTTTGGAGTACAGTGTGGTTCTGGTGATGTTTTGAGTACAGTGTGGTTCTGATGTTGTTTGGAGTACAGTGTGGTTCTGGTGTTGTTTGGAGTACAGTGTGGTTCTGGTGTCGTTTGGAGTACAGTGTGGTTCTGGTGATGTTTTGAGTACAGTGTGGTTCTGATGTTGTTTGGAGTACAGTGTGGTTCTGGTGTTGTTTGGAGTACAGTGTGGTTCTGGTGTCGTTTGGAGTACAGTGTGGTTCTGGTGATGTTTTGAGTACAGTGTGGTTCTGATGTTGTTTGGAGTACAGTGTGGTTCTGGTGTTGTTTGGAGTACAGTGTGGTTCTGGTGTCGTTTGGAGTACAGTGTGGTTCTGGTGATGTTTTGAGTACAGTGTGGTTCTGATGTTGTTTTGAGTACAGTGTGATTCTGGTGTTGTTTGGAGTACAGTGTGGTTCTGGTGATGTTTGGAGTACAGTGTGGGTCTGGTGATGTTTGGAGTACAGTGTGGTTCTGGTGTTGTTTGGAGTACAGTGTGGTTCTGGTGTCGTTTGGAGTACAGTGTGGTTCTGGTGATGTTTTGAGTACAGTGTGGTTCTGATGTTGTTTGGAGTACAGTGTGGTTCTGGTGTTGTTTGGAGTACAGTGTGGTTCTGGTGTCGTTTGGAGTACAGTGTGGTTCTGGTGATGTTTTGAGTACAGTGTGGTTCTGATGTTGTTTGGAGTACAGTGTGGTTCTGGTGTTGTTTGGAGTACAGTGTGGTTCTGGTGTCGTTTGGAGTACAGTGTGGTTCTGGTGATGTTTTGAGTACAGTGTGGTTCTGATGTTGTTTGGAGTACAGTGTGGTTCTGGTGTTGTTTGGAGTACAGTGTGGTTCTGGTGTCGTTTGGAGTACAGTGTGGTTCTGGTGATGTTTTGAGTACAGTGTGGTTCTGATGTTGTTTGGAGTACAGTGTGGTTCTGGTGTTGTTTGGAGTACAGTGTGGTTCTGGTGTCGTTTGGAGTACAGTGTCGTTCTGGTGATGTTTTGAGTACAGTGTGGTTCTGATGTTGTTTGGAGTACAGTGTGGTTCTGGTGTTGTTTGGAGTACAGTGTGGTTCTGGTGATGTTTGGAGTACAGTGTGGTTCTGGTGTTGTTTGGAGTACAGTGTGGTTCTGGTGTCGTTTGGAGTACAGTGTGGTTCTGGTGATGTTTTGAGTACAGTGTGGTTCTGATGTTGTTTTGAGTACAGTGTGATTCTGGTGTTGTTTGGAGTACAGTGTGGTTCTGGTGATGTTTGGAGTACAGTGTGGGTCTGGTGATGTTTGGAGTACAGTGTGGGTCTGGTGATGTTTTGAGTACAGTGTGGTTCTGATGTTGTTTGGAGTACAGTGTGGTTCTGGTGTTGTTTGGAGTACAGTGTGGTTCTGGTGATGTTTGGAGTACAGTGTGGTTCTGGTGATGTTTGGAGTACAGTGTGGGTCTGGTGATGTTTGGAGTACAGTGTGGTTCTGGTGTTGTTTGGAGTACAGTGTGGTTCTGGTGTCGTTTGGAGTACAGTGTGGTTCTGGTGATGTTTTGAGTACAGTGTGGTTCTGATGTTGTTTTGAGTACAGTGTGATTCTGGTGTTGTTTGGAGTACAGTGTGGTTCTGGTGTTGTTTGGAGTACAGTGTGGTTCTGGTGATGTTTGGAGTACAGTGTGGTTCTGGTGATGTTTGGAGTACAGTGTGGTTCTGGTGATGTTTGGAGTACAGTGTGGGTCATGTTGTGTTTGGAGTACAGTGTGGTTCTGATGTTGTTTGGAGTACAGTGTGGTTCTGGTGTCGTTTGGAGTACAGTGTGGTTCTGGTGTCGTTTGGAGTACAGTGCGGTTCTGGTGATGTTTAGAGTACAGTGTGGTTCTGGTGATGTTTGGAGTACAGTGTGGTTCTGGTGTCATTTGGAGTACAGTGTGGTTCTGGTGATGTTTTGAGTACAGTGTGATTCTGCTGATGTTTGGAGTACAGTGTGGATCTGGTGATGTTTGGAGTACAGTGTGGGTCTGGTGATGTTTGGAGTACAGTGTGGTTCTTGTGTTGTTTTAGAGTACAGCATGGTTCTTGTGTTTGAAGTTTAGCATGGTTCTCATGTTATTTGCAGTATAGCATGGTATTTGTGTTGTTTGAGGTTAAGCATGGTTCTCATGTTATTTGCAGTATAGCATGGTCCTTGTGTTGTTTGAGGTTTAGCATGGTTCTCATGTTATTTACACCGGTACAGGGATATCTGGGAGCTAGTACTAATAGTACAGACTATCACAGCAGATTGAGCTATTAGGAGATACAGTACATGGTACCCAAGTCCCTTCAGGTGACACAAGTAGAAATGCCTCCCTTAGGATTCCAGTCCTGGCACTGAGCCAAAACAGCTTGATGTACTGTTCACAGTTGTAATAAAAAAAAGAATACCATCTGAGCAGACCAATGTTTAGAGACTTGTTGCCATTAAAAGTATGCTCATGTGTCATGGGGATTTATACTGCAGATATTAATGGTACAGGTATCGTTATATATGTGACCTACACAATATTTTACAGCAAGTTTCCTGTTGGTAGATCATACATGTAGTTTATCTGCTACATTTTACTTAAATGTTGTCACAGTGGATATGATTCTGTTAAAATCATATTCAATTTAAGCTAGGAATATTTAATAAGTCTTAATATTTTGAAGGTATAATTACCATCTCAAAAATGACACAATCAAAATGTAACTAACTTTCAAATTAATGATATTTAAATATTGTAAAATACTTTATTGCAAATAATTTGAAAAAGTAACCATACTAGAGTTATTTCCCTTCCATTAGTATGGCATAGGAACTTTGTACTTGATAACCCCAGATCAGCTGTTGATGGCGCATCGTTTGGTCACTGTCCCTAGGATGTACCAGATTGTGACCTGTTCCCAGTTTATGTACTTTTATTGTTATATTTACTGTATAATGTATTGATATAATATGAAATTTCTGTGTTGGATTTGTATCTTACCTCTACTAAGCCCACAACTACATGTAACGCTTGTTTGTTTCGAGTAGAGCAATGGAGGCAGTTATCGACAGTCTAAGCTTCAAATTTTTTTTTCCAGTTTTCCGTTTTGCGTAAGTTATTTTATGATGGCATTTCGAAGAAGTCGGGAAACGTACTCTATTTCATTATCTGCAATAAGCGTACATGTGACGAATCGCGGGAGAAATCATTGTTTTGGTGGCATTAATGACAGGGGGTAGTTATCGAGAGGTGGAGGTAGTTATCGACAGCTAAATTAAAATGTTAATTATTTCTATTATTAATCTCTCATAATACATTCATTTGTTCTGACGTGTGTCCAATTGCTTAAAAAAGGTATAAACATGTCAAGTGATATGTCAAGTCATAAATGTAAACAAACACGCTCCCTTTTCTGCACGCATGCGCAAACAGTCACCGTCACAGCATTTTGATCAAACACATTTTCTGGTTCCCTTTCAATATGGTGTCCCACCCCAATTTCCTATTATTTTGATCCCCAGTGATGCATTCCAACAGCCCAAACATTTTGAATTATGATGCATTTATCCTACAATGATAGAGATCAGAAATTTAATTCAAGAAAACATAATTGAATCTTCTTAAAATAATCATTGTGGAAATGTTTTTAGGTTCTTAATGTTCACAAGATAATTAGTTATGTACCTCCTGCCTAACAGAACATTTTTCATCAACATTTGATCTATGTAATTGATTACTTTTCAAGATATATTATATTCTGTCTATATATGACTGCAGTGTCTTCAAATATTGATATTTTTCATAATTTGTAATTGCAGTTTATATTGAGCATATTTACAAGACTTATCTACATGGATTTTATTGAGACATTTGGATTTTTTAGTATTTTAGTTATGCTTGTAAAGTTATGTCTGTTACTGGATAGACTTTAGCATACTATTGTTGTCGGGCACATGTTCTCACCTTTCACAATTCTCGATATATATATATATTGAAATCATACAGGCAACTTTTAAGTACAAGTCATTCATAAAAATATGCTTTTAATGGATAAAACAAAAATTAATTGGTATTTTTTTTACATACTGTCGATAACTACCTCCGATCCTCAAATTGTGGCAGTTATCGACAACCCTATTTCCGACCTTAACAATACCCCAGATGTAGATAATACGCTGACAAACGTTGCAGACGCTTCATGAGTGAAGTTGGATTACACCATTATGTGACAAATATTTCAGAAAAAAATGTTATCAAAATTCGAAGTGCCAAACATGTCTTATCGGGGCCCGTAAGGGAGGTTTAAAAACAGGATCGATTCTTCTCTTTGGAAAAAAAAGTTCAGAAAATTTGTTGAACCGGTGTTGTCTGAATGGAACGGTTCCGAGGGATTCCGAAAAGGTAAGTGTACCTATCAAAAACACTGAGTGTCTGAAAAACGGTTCGTAATCGATCCAAAACGAGATGAATAGAACCGGGGGTTGATAATACCCCCCTGTCGATAACACCCTCCGTTGCTCTACAGGACATTGAAACAAAATGTTTATCACAAAAAAACAAAAACAAAAAGTACTTTATGATAATAAATTAAAGCAAGGTTCAACATCTTATCACAGGCTTAGTCTAACCTGAAACACAAATACAGTATTATGGCCTATGACAAATAATGAGATTTCATAGAAAGATTGAATTCTATCGAGAGTGATAGGAGGTCAATGCATTGATTTCCTAGATCATAATGAATATACGTCATTAGTTGATTGCTGGGTATGATATTTTATCCAATCTATATAGAGATAATTACCTGAACTTGAACTTTACAATACTGTCAATAGAATGATATATAAATCCTGATAGTGATTGTAAAACCAAGTCAAGGTTGCAGGTTCAATTATTAGATTGTATTGAGATCAATTCAAATATAGTCACAGATTTAAATCTTTTTCATTCTAAAAATATCCCTAGAGAAGTTTAATAAATTGATAAAAAGGATTATAGCATCACTACTGGTGAACTGTGCCATGTTGTAGTAGAGAAATGAAAAACACTGAGCCCCCTTCCCGGCCATAGGAGTCAAATGTGTTCAAATATAAACACAGCTTTTCTATTGTCAACAAGGCCTAGAGTATTGCTATTTGACCTGTAACATGGTTTTATAAAAAAAAAAAAAATCATTAGTTAACTTACCTCTGAAAAGAAAAGTTCACTATAATTTTTATGATTAAATAACAAAAGTAGGTTGTGTTGTAAGATTACCGTAAATAAACCAAAAAACCTGAATGTTTTTGGGATACTTGTTTATGGGGGATGCAGATATATACCATATGACACTTGTACATGTACAAGCCAAACTGCCCAGGAATGAGCATTTCATGTCCTACAATTAATTCTGAAAAACAGGAGACAATTTCCTGGGACAGGGTCACAAGACCTTAGAGAGCATATGATTCATTTCAATAAGCTCAACCATATTTGCCCTGAACTCAGAGTATATAAGTCTAATGAAGGTTACAAATTTTAAAATGCATAGGTCAGGAAATAACAGAATTAAAGGCTGTCATGTGGTTGGTTTTGAAGTGAATGTTAAGTGCGGACCGAAGCTGAAATATGATGGTAATACTATGAAGTCTAGTATGGTAACAGTTGGTTCTGTCCCCAGATAGGTAATGCTGACTCATTACTACAATATTCTCAAAGTTGCAGGATTGCTAATTGCTCAATATCAAACCGCTCAAATGTGCACTTGATTTCATAAAACGTAACAGGTTTTGATGTTTTAAATGAATTATCAAGATGAGGAATATTATTTGATAAGTAGAAATAAATTTGCCACACTAAGATTTTCCCACTCATTGCCCTGTTAAATGTACAGCTATTATTTAGCGGTACCAACCACAAACAAGATATCCATCACATTTTTCTGATGTAACTTCTGCACAAAGACTTCAAATCTCATACTTGAATGATTAGAACTTTATCATTTTATGGTTTTCCAACATGTTAAAGAATGTGTTAAAGTAAACATCAAAAGGCTGTGGAATTCTACAGTCATCAACAAGAATGATTATCTACGTATGTAGACCAACATGGAAAAACCCAGCTTTTCTGGTTCCAACAGAGAGGGCCAAAGGGTTCTTTTCTGCATGTTTTTTGGATGATTTTGTGATTATGATCTGTGAGTCACTTATGCTAAGAGGTGTACTTGATACAGAATGCTACACTTGCCAGAATCCTAACCAATACTACCCCCATATCTGTGTCATTATTTGGCACTTTTGTTTCAAATTATGAGGTACATTTGGTACAAGTCACGTTTAGTCAGCTTGTGGCCAGAAAATCATCTTACTTGTAGTTCAAAACTTAAGGTCATTAACAGTTAAATCATCCATTGTTTTGTGTTATCTTAATATTGAAGATGCTTGACGAACAATGTTAAAAGATTCCAAAGTGAAATTGATCAGATTTGTAAGGGGAAAGATTTTATCTTTCACACCAGAAAGTTGACTAGGCATGACTTGTACTATGAGAAATATCTCTGGTACAGCTAGGACTTCCTGGTCTTATCTGGTGCTACGATTACTGGTCATCATAATCAGAAAGTTGTTTTGTATCAGTTTCAGCTTTACATGCTTAAAGACTAGATCAAGTACTACAATGTTAACAACTATAATTCAAAAAACTATTTTTTAACATATATATAAGTTTAATACTTCCTTCAGTATGTGATTTATGTTAATTTCACGTTTTATTTTAAACATAAATTTGAAATTCATTTCTTCTATCAAAATTCATTGTCTTCACTTTTATATTATGATGTTATGAAACTTTTGATGTTGCCAAAAAACATTGTAGGACATTTCTACCTTTAGAGCTATTTCGTAACTGATAGCACTGCATCTGGTATTTTTAGCTGTAACTCATCTGCAATGTATTATGAAATAATTCTATGTTTTGTGATCATTTTTAATTTTTGAAAACTAGTAAAAATGCATAAAATAGGTACCAAGATATGTGTAAAAGGAGCTTCAAGCATATGTATTATTTATAACTCATTAACCTCTGAAATTTCATAATGAACTATTCCAACCTTTGAATTGGAAAGAGTTCAAATATCTCTTCAGGGGTGAATGAGTTGAATAGAATGAGTCAAGATGTGATAATGGGTTATAACATGTATCTTATGTGTTGGTTTCACAATCAGGATGATGAATTAAGAGTAACATGTTTGGTAACCCCCTTGAGGTGGAATTTCTCTGTCTGCCACACACACTACCAAAGTTGATGGACTCTAATATAACCAATATGATTAGACAGTTATGGACATCCCTATCTCAACCCACCTAGATTCAGTCTGGGCAGACAGATGTTTGGGAATGGTCACGGCTCCCTCTCTAACCGCTGGTTATTTATACCTCGCCCCGCTATACATATTTTGGGTAATTAGTTAATTTTTCTGACCTTTAGTACTAGTACCCACACATATAAGTCGACTGGGTCATTCCTGGACCCCACCCACTCAGTTCCATCGCATTCCTAGCCTTGAGGTCATGATTGTTAAATACAGAATGTCCACATTCATGCATTTATCTTTCTGCTTACTTCATATATATAATTAATCAACACACCAATATGTGCATGTTTTATAGTGGAATCTATAGCAAACATGATAAATTTTGATTAAAAAAATGAACAATTTTTTTTCCCCTGTATTGTTAAATCGGTGTTTGTGAACCGTTTTTTAACCAACATTTTTCCCACTAAAGTTTTATATTCAACCATAATACACAAATATACTATATGTTTACTATTTCTTATTGACTTCATCAAATGTAAGTGCATTTTTACCCGTTAAGGCCTCATTACCTAGACCATCCAGATTTCTAAATTTGGCTGTTCCTTTACACATGCAAACACCTGTAACATGATCATTCTACCAGGTATGTTGTCGTCACCTTACAACTTTTCCACCTCGACAGAGCTGACAGTGATTGTTGTCAACATTAAACATATTTATAGTAGATAATAAAACAGCCCTGCATACATTATTGTAGATGGGGGGGGGGTTGCTGTCTAATAATTTAGAATTGTTGATCAATTAGGAAATGTTTGTTGCCCCCTGTCTGTCATCCATCCATGTGCCACATACTTTGCCAAGGGCATATCTCATATATACACTTTCACCAACAGATACCAAATTTTCTATGCGAGTACCTCTTGGGATTGCAGAGTGTTGCGAACTGAAGTCAGGTACCCTACCCCTTGATATACAGAGTTATGGCCCTTTATCCACTGCATGTTACTTTGTTCAGAGAATATCCCTTATTCACGGTCATCTACAAATTTATGGGAGTACCTCTTTGGAAAGTTGAGTGTCGAACTCTCTAATTGGGTCTGGAGTTCTACAATATACAGAGTTACGGCTCGTTGGTACCAAAGTTTGTCTGGAGGTGGGGACTATCAATTGCTTGCAATACTTCTCCTTGATTTAAATACAAAATACTTTAAAGAAACTACAGTATGTCATGAAATGATAAATATCTACTACTATGACTCTATGTGTCATTACAAAAGTTTTTCTTCATTGCTGTCATGGTAACAAGGCTATATATATCTTTACAAATGTACGATGGATAGCGGAAAAGAATGTTTTCTTCATTTATTTACTTTTTTTTGTCTCCACAATGCTGAGAGTATGGAGCCCCTTCCTAAAAAGAATTTGTCTTCTATTGAGATATATTTAGGCCTGCAGGCTTCAAACAGCAAACCAGATAGGTATTGGTTTAACGATGGAGATTTAGCGGGTAGATTATAGGAGCTAGTCTATTTATAGTAACATGTCTGTGCTATATTGTAGTACACACAACAACGGTAAAAATAGACCCCAGTAAGCTTTTAAAAGGGCTGAGTTCAAGGAATGTGATGGTTCAGCAATAAATCTCAATAGGACAGGAAATTCCTAAATGTTTGTCCAATGTTTTCTATAGGCAGAAACATGCTAGATTGTATAGGAATGCACATTGCATGGACTTAGGTCATATTTCATTGCATGATATTTTTTATATGTCTGAAGGGAATTAATGAATTGTAAGTCTTTCATATGGTAATAAATTGTAAAGATTTGACAAGATAACAGCTGTGTGTCTGCATGAATGAGATGTCCCCCCTCCCCCCAAACTGACACGAGAGTTAAAATCCTAGATATATTCATCTTAATTAATATCAAATAATACAGGTACTCGGTAAATACCATCACTTGTTTGGACATGCTGCTTCCTTAATTTGTTGAATAAATGTTATTCAGATTGGATACAAGAAGATAAGGAATGTTCAGTAATATTCCCTATCATAATGTGTTGAGCACACCAGACATAGATTGGGTTTTTATTATTATGTTGTGTCATGTTTGTCACTCAGAAGGACATAAATTATCAATGGGCTACTAGACGATACAAAAACAAAACCATCTGTCACCACTATTGCTTTCCGCTCACTGATTCACTGTTTCCAACTATCACCAAACTACATGAAACTTTTGTACATGTAAAGAGATAGACACTTATTTTTATACACCCGTCAAATTTGATGGGAGTATTATAATGGAATGGCGTCGTCCGTTCGGCGTAAAATTTTGTTTGTCCGGCAACCTCCTCCTACATTTTTCGACCGATCTCTTTGAAACTTGGTATACATCATAATCATGATATGAAGTTGTGTCTCCCTTAAAAGAATTTTGACTCAACAATTTTTCCAAAAGTTATTGCCCTTTGTTCATTTCAGTATTTGATTTTCTTTGTCCGGAGATCTCCTAGCTCCTATATTTTTTGACGGATTTCTTTTAAGCTTAGTAGGCTAAATTATCATGATATGTTTGTTGTTTCCTTGGGGAAAAAAATGATTCGACAATTTTTGTAAAAGTTATTGCCTTTTGTTCATTTCAGTATTTGATTTTTTTTGTCCGGAGAATTTCTCCTACTTTTATATAGCATGTCAGCTAACCATTCTTAGAATGATACAGATCTTATTTCAATGTTTAGAAAGTATATAACACTATATGGCATTCAACGAGCGTATATTGTTCCCCCCCCCCCCCCCCCCCCCCCCCCCCCCTCCCAGTACTCTTGTTATCAGGTTATTTTGACCCTTATTTTTATCATGTTGTTTTATATATTTTAAAGAGACAGACACTTATTTTTATCAGGTTATTTTGTACTATTTAGAGATGGACACTTTATTTTGTACATGTTGAGAGATAGGCACTTATTTTTCAGGTTATTTTGTACCTGGTAAGAGATTTTGTACCTGTTACAGAGACAGACACTTATTTTTTAAGGTTATTGTGAACCTGGTAAGAGATTTCATACCTGTTAAAGAGACAGACACTTATTTTTATTAGGTTATTTTGTACCTGGTAAGAATTTCGTACCTGTTAAGAGATACACTTGTTTTTATCAGGTTGTTTTTTACTATTTAGAGATAGACACTTTATTTTGTACATGTTGAGAGATAGACACTTATTTTTCAGGTTATTTTGTACCTGTTACAGAGATAGACACTTATTTTTATCAGGTTATTTTGTACATATTTAGAGATAGACACTTTATTTTGTACATGTTAAGAGATAGACAATTATTTTTATCAGATTATTTTGTCAAAGCTCAAGGTTATTAAAGATTCTGCATTCCTCTTATTTGATTGATTGATACTTTCTGCTGACAACTTCACTATTTCTTACCTAAGCATGGTAAAGTTGAAGTTACTCGTTAAGAGGAGCACACATGCTTATTTGTGCCAGATTTTTACTGTGGCGGGTGTTATATAACGATCACATTCACAGTCATCGTATTTGTGGCATGGTTTTATCTGAATTCTGATGTATACGACTGCATAAATTGAACCATATTTCTATTAAGCCCGTGTGTGATTCAGTAAACAAGGTTGTGATTCTTCCCCTTTTCAAAGGATTTCCCCTATTTTCCTTGTTTTCCCAATGATTATAACAGTTTGGATTGTTCTGAAACATTCAAAAATTCTTTTTCATTTCGATTTCCTCCTTTTTCCAATCCCAAATCACATCCCTGACTAAACACACTACCCTTTCTGTTGACATCTATGAACATGAAATGTTTTTGTTGTGTGGACAATTATTTTTATTCTGTGATTATAGGGCACACATATTGTTTCTTAACAAGCAATTTAGAAATACTATTATATAAGTTGAGGTTTTAATAAAAATCTGAAGTCTGGTACTATCCTATTTACCTGTCCCACTGCAGGCCAATTCCACCGTAGTTTTGATGTGCCCCCTCCATTTAGTTTTGGATATACAAATGTAGCTGTAGTCCGGCTTCACTGACAGACTAGCTAGGGAACCATTTCAATAGCTCATTTGGTTAGGGCAACCGCATTGTGATTGGAAATTCAGAGTTCAAATTCCAGCCTGCTTTACCTCCGCAGCACTATTTTAATTACTTTCAGAAAATTATTGTTAATGAGCTAGATCTTAATTATTTATTTCATCTTTTTTGTTTTGAAGAACGCTTCATGAAGTATTTCAAATGATTTATGAAAGCTCATGTTATTAAGGCAGGTAAAAAAGTTACTCTGGACCCTTAGTTACAGATTTTAGCATTGGTACGGGGATCCTTAATGTTTCTCTGTTGTACCTGGTGTTAAATGGTACAACAACGTTATAAATGTTATTGTCCAGAATGTGCTGGAGATTATTTGTGATGATGAATTGATAAACTGATGATGAAAGTACCACATTAAGTGTGTTTGTTTGTACCTGTAACAGGAGCCACTCAGATAACAAAAGTCGGTCAGCTACATGTTTGTTCTGTGTAAGAAACTTATCACCTCCAGCTATTTATAAGACTTCTCAGTGTTAAAAAAATACTGGAAAAACCGTGTCCATATCCTCGCATTTTAACCATAAAATCTACAAAGATTTGAATTTGAATTAATGCATATCTAGTTCCATTACAGTACAGCTGCCGTGAAATCACATTTCTGTCAGGGTAATTTATGTTATCAAATGGTTGACCGGCTATCAGTATTACTTCATTTGTAAGCAAGGGAGATCTGCAGATGACAAGGACCCCCTGACAACCAGAGGTTTCTTTGTCCCGGGCCCTGGGAACCAGCAGGCCGTGATGGGACTTGTGGTTTCTGTTTCCTGTTCCAAACCACAACTATGCTGTTTATACCAACTACCTATAAAACTTTGGCCGAATGTTCAAAACAGCTTTCAAGGTGAACGGGTTCTTTGAGAACTCACTGGGGGGGGTAGTTTAAAACCAAATAGTTTCACCTAATTATAGTAACCCAAAAATCCATCAACCTAAAATTCCAATCATTAGATCCAATTAAATATTTGTAAATAGGTAATAGGGTGATTATGTATGATAGTACTGTCTTTCTGTTCCCTCTGGTTTGTGAATTCAGAAAAAATAAGGTCGTATTAATTCAAGTTAAATCAGAAATGTGAGAAAGTACCATTGACTTGTTTTGTTTGTTCATGCGGAAGTAATTTATCTTTAATTTGTGTACCTGACACGAGTTTTAGATTTCAGTTGAATGAGACTGCTACAATGAAATAGACTTGATATAAGTAATGCCTTGTCATGACAATGGGATATGTGGACTTTGTGAAACGCAGTACACCTACCCAAATAAAAATACCAAATTTTATACCCCATAAACTTCAGCTCACTCAAGCTTGAATCTTTGTAAAGAGAGAGTAAAGCCTATTTTGGTATATCAGGGATGAATCGGTGCATAGCAGCTAAAATAGAACTACTTTTACATGGTGTTACTATTTGGCTAGCCTGCACTTCTGTTACACTGTTACACTGTACTTTAAAAGTTCATAAGGAAACCATGCTCGTGGTTATATAACAGGATATGTTAAGGAGATGCTAATTATGCTAGGATTTCTACAGTATATTTTATTTGATAACATTTGTTTCCCTATTTTCCTTTTGTTTGGCATTTCATACTTCATTTTACAATAGCTGCATTGCACATAAAAATAAATTAAACAAAATAAAAACTAAATATGAAATAAAATTGGAAATACTTGCATTAAGAATGAATTCGAAACTTAGTTAATGTAATAACATGCAATTGACAATTAGCTAGCTTATGCAGTTCTCAAAAACATGGACGAGTCATATATTATTCATTAAAAAATTTCAATGTTTCAAAAATAGAATTCCAGGAAATGAAGTGGAAATGGAAGAGTCATAATATGTACATAAATTTCTCCTTCATCATCAGTGTATAGTGTTTACATGACTACAATGTTATGCAGTAAATACAACAAATAACACTTCCTGTAAATCTACATCCATTTTGATATCAGAATTTCAACAACTTTATGTAATGACATTGTGACATCACTTTGTAGGCAATAGATGTAATGTTATGACATTGTGACATCACGTTGAAGGCAATAGATGTAATGTTATGACATTGTGACATCACGTGGAATGCAATATATGTAATGTTATGACATTGTGACATCACATTGAGTGCAATAGCTGTAATGTTATGACATTGTGACATCACATGGAAGGCAATAGATGTAATGTTATGACATTGTGACATAACGTGGAAGGCAATATATGTAATGTTATGACATTGTGTCATCACATTGAGGGCAATGTATGTAATGTTATGACATTGTGACATCACATTGAAGGCAATAGATGTAATGTATTGACATTGTGACATCACGTTGAAGGCAATAGATGTAATGTTATTACATTGTGACATCACATTGAGTGCAATAGCTGTAATGTTATGACATTGTGACATCACATTGAAGGCAATAGATGTTATGTTGTGACATTGTGACATCACTTGGAAGGCAATATATGTAATGTTATGACATTTTGACATCACGTGGAAGGCCATAGATGTAATGACATTGAGTCATCACAGTAAAGGCAATATATGTAATGTTATGACATCGTGACATCACATTGAAGGAAATAGATGTTATGTTATGCCATTGTGACATCACGTGGAAGGCAAAAGATGTGATGACATTGTGACATCAAGTGGAAGGCAAAAGATGTGATGACATTGTGACATCAAGTGGAAGGCAAAAGATGTGATGACATTGTGACATCATGTGGAAGGCAATAGCTGTAATGTTATGCCATTGTGACATCACGTGGAAGGCCATAGATGTAATGACATTGAGTCATCACAGTAAAGGCAATATATGTAATGTTATGACATTGGACCTTACATTGAAGGCAATAGATGTTATGTTGTGACATTGTGACATCACATGGAAGGCAATAGATGTAATGACATTGTGACATCACATTAAAGACAATATATGTAAATTTATGACATTGTGACATCACGTGGAAGGCAATAGATGTAATCACATTGTGACATCACATTAAAGGCAATAGATGTAATGTTATGACATTGTGACATCACGTGGAAGGCAAAAGATGTAATGACATTGTGACATCACGTGGAAGGCAATATATGTAATGTTATGACATTGTGTCATCATATTGAAGGCAATAGATGTAATGACATTGTGACATCACAATTAGGGCAATAGATGTAATGTTATGACATTGTCACATCACGTGGAAGGCAAAAGATGTGATGACATTGTGACATCACGTGGAAGGCAATAGATGAAATCACATTGTGACATCACATTAAAGACAATATATGTAAATTTATGACATTGTGACATCACATTGAAGGCAATAGATGTAATGTTATGACATTGTGACATCAAGTGGAAGGCAATATATGTAATGACATTGTGACATCACAATGAGGGCAATAGATGTAATGTTATGACATTGTGACATCACATTGAAGGCAATAGATGTAATGTTATGACATTGTGACATCACGTTGAAGGCAATATATGTTATGTTATGACATTGTGACATCACATTGAGGGCAATAGTTGTAATGTTATGACATTGTGACATCACGTTGAAGGCAATAGTTGTAATGTTATGACATTGTGACATCACGTGGAAGGCAATATATGTTATGACATTGTGACATCACATTGAAGGCAATAGATGTAATGTTATGACATTGTGACATCACATTGAGGGCAATAGTTGTAATTTTATGACATTGTGACATCACGTTGAAGGCAAAAGATGTAATGTTATGACATTGTGACATCACGTTGAAGGCAATAGTTGTAATGTTATGACATTGTGACATCACGTTGAAGGCAATGTATAGAATATAAAAATGGAAATGTTTGTGGCCTGACAATGGTATACATGTTTTCAAACACTTTTTTTTTTAATGTGTTCAATGAATCTTAATTCATTTAGTAAGCTGGATTTGTATTTTTAGGTTGGCAAATCGATTTAGTTTAAAAATCACTTAAAATGTATACCATGTATGTGTGTTCATTGTTAATTATTTAACATTTAAATGTAGTTAAATGTAATTTAAATTACTAGTATAAGTATATACATTTCTGTAGTCTGTCCCTGACCTTGTTGTGTTGAGTTAACCAGTATTAGTATACATTTCTGTAGTCTGTCCCAGACCTTGTTGTATTGAGTTAACCAGTATTAGTACACATTTCTGTAGTCTGTCCCTGACCTTGTTGTATTGAGTTAACCAGTATTAGTATAAATTTCTGTAGTCTGTCCCAGACCTTATGTTGTACTGAGTTGACCAGTATAAGTACACATTTCTGTAGTCTGTCCCAGACCTTGTTGTATTGAGTTAACCAGTATTAGTATAAATTTCTGTAGTCTGTCCCAGACCTTATGTTGTACTGAGTTGACCAGTATAAGTACACATTTCTGTAGTCTGTCCCAGACCTTGTTGTATTGAGTTAACCAGTATTAGTATAAATTTCTGTAGTCTGTCCCAGACCTTATGTTGTACTGAGTTGACCAGTATAAGTACACATTTCTGTAGTCTGTCCCAGACCTTGTTGTATTGAGTTAACCAGTATTAGTATAAATTTCTGTAGTCTGTCCCAGACCTTATGTTGTACTGAGTTGACCAGTATAAGTACACATTTCTGTAGTCTGTCCCAGACCTTGTTGTATTGAGTTAACCAGTATTAGTATAAATTTCTGTAGTCTGTCCCAGACCTTATGTTGTACTGAGTTGACCAGTATAAGTACACATTTCTGTAGTCTGTCCCTGACCTTGTTGTATTGAGTTAACCAGTATTAGTATAAATTTCTGTAGTCTGTCCCAGACCTTATGTTGTACTGAGTTGACCAGTATAAGTACACATTTCTGTAGTCTGTCCCAGACCTTGTTGTATTGAGTTAACCAGTATTAGTATAAATTTCTGTAGTCTGTCCCAGACCTTATGTTGTACTGAGTTGACCAGTATAAGTACACATTTCTGTAGTCTGTCCCAGACCTTGTTGTATTGAGTTAACCAGTATTAGTATAAATTTCTGTAGTCTGTCCCAGACCTTATGTTGTACTGAGTTGACCAGTATAAGTACACATTTCTGTAGTCTGTCCCAGACCTTGTTGTATTGAGTTAACCAGTATTAGTATAAATTTCTGTAGTCTGTCCCAGACCTTATGTTGTACTGAGTTGACCAGTATAAGTACACATTTCTGTAGTCTGTCCCAGACCTTGTTGTATTGAGTTAACCAGTATTAGTATAAATTTCTGTAGTCTGTCCCAGACCTTATGTTGTACTGAGTTGACCAGTATAAGTACACATTTCTGTAGTCTGTCCCTGACCTTGTTGTATTGAGTTAACCAGTATTAGTATAAATTTCTGTAGTCTGTCCCAGACCTTATGTTGTACTGAGTTGACCAGTATAAGTACACATTTCTGTAGTCTGTCCCAGACCTTGTTGTATTGAGTTAACCAGTATTAGTATAAATTTCTGTAGTCTGTCCCAGACCTTATGTTGTACTGAGTTGACCAGTATAAGTACACATTTCTGTAGTCTGTCCCAGACCTTGTTGTATTGAGTTAACCAGTATTAGTATAAATTTCTGTAGTCTGTCCCAGACCTTATGTTGTACTGAGTTGACCAGTATAAGTACACATTTCTGTAGTCTGTCCCAGACCTTGTTGTATTGAGTTAACCAGTATTAGTATAAATTTCTGTAGTCTGTCCCAGACCTTATGTTGTACTGAGTTGACCAGTATAAGTACACATTTCTGTAGTCTGTCCCAGACCTTGTTGTATTGAGTTAACCAGTATTAGTATAAATTTCTGTAGTCTGTCCCAGACCTTATGTTGTACTGAGTTGACCAGTATAAGTACACATTTCTGTAGTCTGTCCCAGACCTTGTTGTATTGAGTTAACCAGTATTAGTATAAATTTCTGTAGTCTGTCCCAGACCTTATGTTGTACTGAGTTGACCAGTATAAGTACACATTTCTGTAGTCTGTCCCAGACCTTGTTGTATTGAGTTAACCAGTATTAGTATAAATTTCTGTAGTCTGTCCCAGACCTTATGTTGTACTGAGTTGACCAGTATAAGTACACATTTCTGTAGTCTGTCCCAGACCTTGTTGTATTGAGTTAACCAGTATTAGTATAAATTTCTGTAGTCTGTCCCAGACCTTATGTTGTACTGAGTTGACCAGTATTAGTATACATTTCTGTAGTCTGTCCCTGACCTTGTTGTATTGAGTTAACCAGTATCAGTACACATTTCTGTAGTCTGTCCCAGACCTTATGTTGTATTGAGTTAACCAGTATCAGTATACATTTCTGTAGTCAGTCCCTGACCTTGTTGTATTGAGTTAACCAGTATTAGTATAAATTTCTGTAGTCTGTCCCAGACCTTATGTTGTACTGAGTTGACCAGTATTAGTACACATTTCTGTAGTCAGTCCCTGACCTTGTTGTATTGAGTTAACCAGTATTAGTACACATTTCTGTAGTCTGTCCCAGACCTTATGTTGTATTTAGTTAACCAGTATTAGTATAAATTTCTGTAGTCTTTCCCAGACCTTATGTTGTACTGAGTTGACCAGTATTAGTACACATTTCTGTAGTCTGTCCCAGACCTTGTTGTATTGAGTATCACCATTTGCGTTTGATCTGATAATATTTGTTTTTGTTTCCTCTCAAATAATTACATGCATGAAGTTTGTTATGCATGTCAACAAGGATGTATCTCATGTATCCTCTTCAGAGAATTGTGTTTTCATCATATTTATATTTAAGCCTCTTGACACCATGTCGGATGAAACCCAAGTACAAACACTCAACAAAACATTCCTGTGGCTTACTGAACATGTAAACTGATCTAGTCACCTTTGGTTCTAGTTAACTCTATTTTGATTTTTGTTTTAATCCTTTTTTCACATACATATGCTACTTTCTTAGTATTAACTGCCTGAAAAAATCGGCCATAAATACAACGATATAGCCTATAGACTGTTCTATTCTATTTGTTATATTTTCAGGACTCTGTCAATGTTGTCAAGAAGTTCATGGAGCGTGACCCCACAGAGCTCAACTTTACTCTGATGGCCTTGTCCAAAGTGAACTAAGGTCATGACCTTGACATCTTGCTTTGCGGTAACATTCCTAAAGGAAGTCAGTGACATGGTTGTCTGGAATTAATGGGACACTTCCAGGATGCAGTACAATCTACTGTGGTTTTGTTCTTTTGTGTGAGCACCAGGTTTGAGGAGAAGCCATGCACAAGTACCGTCTTTGTCAAAGCTTAGTAATATTTCCATTGTGATCAAAGGTATTATGATATATTCTAAGACAAGCGTATAAGTTGTATTATGCTTTTGCGTTTCCTGTGTCGCGTGCTGCTTATCACTGGTTATATCCGAACATGTGACAAATATTTCTATAGTCACGTGTCTTTTCTTTGATTGAAGCGGATTAAATTTACTAATAAACAGGAGAAGACATGTTTGGTTCTAAATACCAAGTGGTAAGACACTTACAGTCAGTGAATTCTGAGAGCAAGTTTGACACTGGTAGATTCTGTTCTTAATTAACTAATTCATCCCTGAAGTTTCCTAATGAACTATTCAAACCTTTGAATAGGAAGAGTTCAAATGTGACTTCAAGGGTGAATGAATTAAGTAAGGTTGAAAATGTTATGGTTACAGTTTGTTGTAATGAGTTTGACCATGTATCACAGAGCGTAAATATTTGTTCCTACTAATTTTCAGCATTGTTTAGCCCTTTCACCACTGTAGACCATAATGGACTCATCCCAATAAATGCATGGTAGAGTCCACTAAAGTTACCTAGGGGTGAAAGGGTTAAGACCATCGAGATTATATTCTCACTGTTATGTAAAACATAAAAGTATGACACAATGATAAAGCCTATTGATATTTGATACCCTGTAATTTATGTCCTGGTTGGTTGGAAATTGTACCAGTACCATCAGGGTGGTTTTTTGTGTGGATGCAGAACCATTCCATTTAACCATAGTTGAAATACCCTAAAATATCAATAATAAGCATGGTTTGAAAATAGGCCAGCCTGGAAAATAAGTCTTGGATTCCTTACATTCAAACATATCTTCCACATTGGTCATAGGCAGGTTTAACAGGAGACGATCACATTTCAGGATTTATTCAAGCAACAATTGGATATAAGATTAAAAAAAAAAAAAAAAAAAAAATTAAAAAAAAAAAAAAAAAAACATTAAAAACCTGTATAACAGAATATTTAAAGAAAATAAGCCTAAGATCCTTTACTAAAACTTGAAATAAGCTGTGACTTATTGATCAGATGTTAGAGTAGCATTACCCTGTGCTTCCACCTGTAAAGTACATGACTAAATACACAGGTAAACAGTTACATGATACCTTTACCTTGTAAGTTCATGGAAGTGACCTCATAGTATGACAAAAGATGTTAGACTAAAAATGCTATCAAGAAATGTGGGCTCAGCAGCAATCAAACGTCTTATCATTCTGTCACTTATAGTGTTTGATTTTGATTTCAGTAATGGTATATATGGAAAATTCGAAATTATTTGATTCTACAGAAGGAACCACGTCATTAATTTGAGCCTCCTGTCCTTCTGTAGATCAGTAGATCAATGGTAACCTGTTAAATAAAAACAAAAGTTTTGTGATACATGAAGCAGTGATTTCTGACCTTATCATATAAATAAACTATTTCTTATTACAACAATGATGAAGGTGTAAAAGTAGGTTGGAGTTACAGTGAAAATTAACTAATGGCATGTTTGGTGCAGAATGAGCTAACTTGATATTATATGTTGTAGCGGGTTTAAGTCAGCAAGAAATGAGTGCCAGTGAGAATGACCCAATAAAGCTACTTTTTTTGGTGAAGAAACTGTTTTTGTTTTGTAAATGTTCAGCAATGACAGTTGTTTTGTTAGCCTATTGATGTTGGCTGAGTATTGGGGTCCAATGTGTTTAAGGATCTTTATTGTGGGACATATTGTAAGATATATCTATATATTTTGTAACGTTTATTTTCTACTGTTTGTATGCCTTTTCTAGCTAGTTAAGTTGCAATGCGTACTACAAACAAAATATATCCAAAGATGTTGATGTCAAAAGGAAGTTAAAACTGTATCAAGTGTGCCAGATTGTAGTCTTTCACAATACCCATGACATAGAATGTCATTGAACACCAGTGTATATAAACTAATCCCACCTGCAGTCTATATCCTCTTACAGAAGTCACAAGATAAACATTCTCTTTCTGGCATGCAAAGGTGTATCAACATTCGGTAAAGCAAAATTGAAAAATGAACATTAAACCAGTATCCCCAAATTTTTCCAAAAGACAATGAAAACAATCGGTTTTTGGTGGGAAGTACTTAAAAACCTGAACACCAAATGCACCAAAGCAAACACACATATACCTAATTCTATGGAATATCTCCCTGAACTCGTCACATGTCTGTGTGTTTTTATGCACAGCTCCAATTAAACCTGGCAGGATATTGTATATGACATGTCAGATGCACAAAATAAGAATTTTACATGAATATTCAGTGAAGGCTATGAATATTCATGTCATACCAATAGTACATAGTTATTAATGCTCTACATTATGTTGCTAATGTGCAATTATGATACAGGTTCAACCAGTTCTGTTTAGGAGTTGTTTGGCATATATGTAAAGACAATTTGAAGAGACAATTTATTTGAAGGACTAACTAGTACCTTGAATTAGAGAAGCCATTCGCATCAAGGCAGATGGGCAATAAATATATAAGCAATATATGACAAAATTATCATAAAACGGTTGATACATATGTAATTGAAAATTGTACAAAATTCATCTGCTGTAGAAAAGTTTGTAAATGTTTAAACATGTCAATGTTTGGTAAATGTACAATAAATAAATAATAATAATTTGTGAACTACTTTGAGATGACCTACAAACTAGGTTGTGATAAAGCCGTTTTTAAAAGAATCGAGAATTATTATTATCATTACTGAGGGAAACTACACGGTGCTTCTTTGATGCTGCCATAGATACCTTGGGTCCAGGCTGGATATTAACCACAATAGTATTCAATGTTAAAATAAGAAACCCTGTCTGCAGAGTTGGAAGCTTTAAAGTAGCCATACCTGCCTGTTGCCTTGTATGGTATGTAAAACAATATGTTTGTCAGTTTTACTGTATTAACAAATAAAATCCTCTGAACTGTTTCCTGTTGGGTTTTTTTGTTCACTTTATATTGTGTTTTATGGTAAATTTATTTATTTATGCTGCAGTTAGGACTTGTGTATTTATTTAATTAATTGAGGCCCCACATTTGAAAATGGAGGTGCTCAATATTAATCATAATGTCTGTCCTTCTGGATGTTTTCTACACATTACTTTTTATACCAGGAAATGGTACAGGACTTTGTAGTGTGTCAACATTGTCTAGCCAGTTACAACAAACATTTTAAAAATAAATAAATTTATCAGTGTATTTCCTAAAATGGAATTGGATAATTTCTACTACTGTGATTGAATATTCCTGTTATGGTCTCAACATTCTTTCACTTAGCTCGTTTTGTCAAAGTGAAGATGTCGTAATATGTTCCGAGATCTCCCACTGCCTATAAACTTAATCAGACACAGGTTTCTTTTGATACTTCACGGTGTAGTTTAACATAGCAGTCCACTTAAAATAGTGGAATCTTTACTAATCGTTGGTTTGATGTAGGTGAACCTTTTTATTACAAGGAAGCTGGTGATACTAGTGTTGTGGTACTGACTGCCCTCTGGAGGGACTTAAAGACGTAGTCCACTCTTGCTTTACTGTCGACACTGTGACCTGATTTTCCCTCAATAATAATTGTCTACCATTATCAAAGAGTTAAATAAGAATGTTGGTGACCTTCATACTTTTCTGGATTCTTCAGAACCTGGGTCTCGTTGGTTTGTGATGTTGTCTTTCCTTTCATTTTGGTACCTCCCAATTAAAAGGCATTTTCTGGCATAAGAGCACCCTAAATGGTCTGTTTTCCATACCTATCTGTATTACCGTTTTACAGTTTAATGACCAAAAGTGAACTTATCGTGTAAAAATAGCCATTATAATGTCAAGCCGAAAGGTCTGTATGGAAGGCTATTTCGGAACCATAGTTCAAAGTCTTATTGGTAAGATGGCAAACATTTATACATTAACCTTCCATTTAAAGTCCTGAAATAGATCATATAAATATAGGGATTTGAAACGAATCTGATAATGAAAAGAAATTTAAATGTTTCTCAATAATATTTGAAAACTTTGCGTGAGACACTAATTACACTATCGTGTTGGGGGTCGGGTCAACCCTTCCACGGTATAATAAACATTGAACAGTTAATAGGATCTGTTGTATATTGATGAAAATTAACAGTAATGTATAATGTCACTATAATTGTAATTAAGAAAACATTCTTAGACGTTAACAATGGCATTGTTTGAGGACGGCCTGTACGTTTACAATGGCATTGTTTGAGGACGGCCTGTACGTTTACAATGGCATTGTTTGAGGACGGCCTGTACGTTTACAATGGCATTGTTTGAGGACGGCCTGTACGTTTACAATGGCATTGTTTGAGGACGGCCTGTACGTTTACAATGGCATTGTTTGAGGACGGCCTGTACGTTTACAATGGCATTGTTTGAGGACGGCCTGTACGTTTACAATGGCATTGTTTGAGGACGGCCTGTACGTTTACAATGGCATTGTTTGAGGACGGCCTGTACGTTTACAATGGCATTGTTTGAGGACGGCCTGTACGTTTACAATGGCATTGTTTGAGGACGGCCTGTACGTTTACAATGGCATTGTTTGAGGACGGCCTGTACGTTTACAATGGCATTGTTTGAGGACGGCCTGTACGTTTACAATGGCATTGTTTGAGGACGGCCTGTACGTTTACAATGGCATTGTTTGAGGACGGCCTGTACGTTTACAATGGCATTGTTTGAGGACGGCCTGTACGTTTACAATGGCATTGTTTGAGGACGGCCTGTACGTTTACAATGGCATTGTTTGAGGACGGCCTGTACGTTTACAATGGCATTGTTTGAGGACGGCCTGTACGTTTACAATGGCATTGTTTGAGGACGGCCTGTACGTTTACAATGGCATTGTTTGAGGACGGCCTGTACGTTTACAATGGCATTGTTTGAGGACGGCCTGTACGTTTACAATGGCATTGTTTGAGGACGGCCTGTACGTTTACAATGGCATTGTTTGAGGACGGCCTGTACGTTTACAATGGCATTGTTTGAGGACGGCCTGTACGTTTACAATGGCATTGTTTGAGGACGGCCTGTACGTTTACAATGGCATTGTTTGAGGACGGCCTGTACGTTTACAATGGCATTGTTTGAGGACGGCCTGTACGTTTACAATGGCATTGTTTGAGGACGGCCTGTACGTTTACAATGGCATTGTTTGAGGACGGCCTGTACGTTTACAATGGCATTGTTTGAGGACGGCCTGTACGTTTACAATGGCATTGTTTGAGGACGGCCTGTATGTTTTTAACTTGTATACCAGTATAGACTCCCAAGTATGTGAACAAATGTTTAAGATTTATTTTAAAGTTATAACAAATCTTGTGTACTGTCCAGGAACATCCCAAAACATGTAGGACGGGTTAAGTGTGTAAGGGTGGTACCTGGTCAAAATTACGGTTCTGCTGTCCTGGTCAACCAAAGTTTTAGTACATTTTACTTCTCTGGTCAACAGCTTGCATATAAAACTGAAGTAAACACATATAGTACTGCACCAATATAGGGATTTACAAAAGTGAACACTTACAGTACTGCGCCAATATAGGGATTAACTAAAGTGAACACTTACAGTACTGCGCCAATATAGGGATTAACTAAAGTGAACACATACAGTAGTGCCCCAATACAGGGATTAACTAAGTGAACACATACAGTACTGCGCCAATATAGGGATTAACTAAAGTGAACACTTACAGTACTGCGCAAATATAGGGATTAACTAAAGTGAACACATACAGTAGTGCCCCAATATAGGGATTAACTAAGTGAACACATACAGTACTGCGCCAATACAGGGATTAACTAAGTGAACACATACAGTACTGCGCCAATATAGGGATTAACTAAAGTGAACACATACAGTACTGCGCCAATATAGGGATTAACTAAAGTGAACACATACAGTACTGCGCCAATATAGGGATTAACTAAAGTGAACACATACAGTACTGCGCCAATATAGGGATTAACTAAAGTGAACACATACAGTACTGCGCCAATATAGGGATTAACTAAAGTGAACACATACAGTACTGCGCCAATATAGGGATTAACTAAAGTGAACACATACAGTACTGCGCCAATATAGGGATTAACTAAAGTGAACACATACAGTACTGCGCCAATATAGGGATTAACTAAAGTGAACACATACAGTACTGCGCCAATATAGGGATTAACTAAAGTGAACACATACAGTACTGCGCCAATACAGGGATTAACTAAGTGAACACATACAGTACTGCGCCAATATAGGGATTAACTAAAGTGAACACATACAGTACTGCGCCAATATAGGGATTAACTAAGTGAACACATACAGTTTTGCGCCAATACAGGGATTAACTAAGTGAACACATACAGTAGTGCGCCAATATAGGGATTAACTAAGTGAACACATACAGTACTGCGCCAATTCAGGGATTACTGCACCAATACAGGGATTAACTAAGTGAACACATACAGTGCTGCGCCAATATAGGGATTAACTAAAGTGAACACATACAGTACTGCACCAATATAGGCATTAACTAAGTGAACACATACAGTATTGCGCCAATATAGGGATTAACTAAAGTGAACACATACAGTACTGTGTCAATATAGGCATTAACTAAGTGAACACATACAGTAGTGTGCCAATATAGGGATTAACTAAAGTGAACACATACGGTACTGCGCCAATTCAGGGATTACTGCACCAATACGGGGATTAACTAAGTGAACACATACAGGACTGCGCCAATTCAGGGATTACTGCCAATACAGGGATTAACTAAGTGAACACATACAGTACTGCACCAATACAGGGATTAACTAAGTGAACACGTTCAGTACTGTGTCAATATAGGCATGAACTAAGTGAACACATACAGTACTGCACCAATACAGGGATTAACTAAAGGGAACACATACAGTACTGTGCCAATACAGGGATTAACTAAGTGAACACATACAGTGCTGCGCCAATACAGGGATTAACTAAGTGAACACATACATTACTGCACCAATACAGGGATTAACTAAGTGAACACGTTCAGTACTGTGCCAATATAGGCATGAACTAAGTGAACACATACAGTACTGCACCAATACAGGGAATTAACTAAAGTGAACACATACAGTACTGCACCAAAATAGGCATTAACTAAGTGAACACATACAGTACTGCGCCAACACAGGGATAACCAAAAGTGAACACATACAGTACTGCGCCAATATAGGGATTAACTAAAGTGAACACATACAGTACTGCGCCAATACAGGGATTAACTAAAGTGAACACATACAGTACTGCACCAATATAGGCATTAACTAAGTGAACACATACAGTACTGCGCCAATACAGGGATTACCTAAGTGAACACATACAGTACTGAGCCAATACAGGGATTAACTAAAGTAAACACATACAGTACTGCGCCAATAGAGGGATTAACTAAAGTGAACACACAGCACTGCACCAATACAGGGATTAACTAAGTGAACACATACAGTACTGCGCCAACACAGGGATAACCAAAAGTGAACACATACAGTACTGCGCCAATATAGGGATTAACTAAAGTGAACACACAGCACTGCACCAATACAGGGATTAATTAAGTGAACACATACAGTACTGCGCCAATATAGGGATTAACTAAGTGAACACATATAGTACTGCGCCAATACAGGGATTAACTAAGTGAACACATACAGTACTGCGCCAATATAGGGATTAACTAAAGTGAACACATACAGTACTGCGCCAATACACGGATTAACTAAGTGAACACATACAGTACTTGGCCAATACAGGGATTAGCTAAGTGAACACATACAGTACTGTGCCAATATAGGGATTAACTAAGTGAACACATACAGTACTGCGCCAATACAGGGATTAACTAAGTGAACACATACAGTACTGCGCAAATATAGGGATTAACTAAAGTGAACACACAGCACTGCACCAATACAAGGATTAATTAAGTGAACACATACAGTACTGCGCCAATATAGGGATTAACTAAAGTGAGAACACATACAGTACTGCACCAATACAGGGATTAACTAAGTGAACACATACAGTACTGTGTCAATATAGGGATTAACTAAGTGAACACATACAGTACTGCGCCAATACAGGGATTAACTAAAGTGAACACATACAGTACTGTGCCAATACAGGGATTAACTAAGTGAACACATACAGTACTGCGCCAATACGGGGATTAACTTAAGTGAAGTTATACAGTACTGCGCCAATACAGGGATTAACTAAAGAGAACACATACTGCCCCATTACATACAAAACTGCGCCAATACAGGGATTAACTGTACTCCATCTACGCGTGGACGTGTGGAACTCTCTCCCAAATATAGTTGTAGAAGCCCCCTCACTGAATAGTTTTAAATCCCAGCTAAACAATCACTGGCGTCATCATCACTGTGTAACAGTATCAAGATGCGTCCCAACAAGCTGGAAAAGCTTACATAGACGTCGACACTACTTGAAAACAAGTACTGTGCCAATACAGGGTAACTCTTGCCCAGTCACATATTCGTCCTTCACCGGTTAAATTATATAACCGTCATTGTTGCAGAAGGCGAAATTGATTTTCCGGATATACAGCATTGAATGCAAATTAACAGTTTTTACTGCAGGTCCGCATTAACAACGTAATGGAACCAACTGTGCTGCTCTCACTTCAGATCTGTCCAAAATAACCCGCCTTTTCCTATTCAAGATCGTTATAGCGTTGTCAATCCTGAAGCATGACACGCGCCAACCCGGTCACATTATTTTCCCAGAGGAGACAAAAGATAGAGTCCGAAGGGTTGCAGTAGGGGTGTGGACAGCGGATTAAGTTCGGTCTCTAAAACGTCCCCAAATAAAGCAATCTGATTACAATACAGATGTTAATTTATTACATACGACATTAACGCCGTAGGTCATAAGTTAATATTAGTACACGACAAGTCACGTAGTTCTAATACCTCGAACACACACGGAGGCGTTCATATCATAAACCAACCAAGATAGCATGCTACACGACACTGTCGTACATATAAACACTTGTATCTCCTCATAAAACAGTGCTTTCATTCAGTCTTTTATCTTGATTAGCAAATCACGTAAACTTTTGTATGCGCCTATATATGTAGATCGATTTCAATTTTCAAAATATCTCGGCATTTCCATTGCATTAATACTATCAAAACCATCGTGTATTGCAAAGAAAACGACTCTCGGGATCCTGTACATGATGTCGGTTGTTGCTATGGCTGCAATTCGGACCTGTCACAGTGCAGCATGACATTCTGGGGTATTAGTCTGATCACAGTGGAAGTATTGAACGGGGTAAAAACCGAACACGCACCTTCAAAACGGGGTAAAAACCGAACACGCACCTTCAAAACGGAATAAAAACCGAACACGCACCTTCAAAACGGGGTTAAACCGAACACGCACCTTCAAAACGGGGTAAAAACCGAACACGCACCTTCAAAACGGTGTAAAAACCGAACACGCACTTTCAAAACGGTGTAAAAACCGAACACGCACTTTCAAAACGGTGTAAAAACCGAACACGCACTTTCAAAACGGTTTAAAAACCGAACACGTACCTTTAAAACGGTGTACAAACCGAACACGCACCTTCAAAACGGAATAAAAACCGAACACGCACTTTCAAAACGGTGTAAAAACCGAACACGCACTTTCAAAACGGTGTAAAAACCGAACACGCACCTCCCCACGCGGGCGTTGTTTCCGTACATAGTCTGTATGTGAGGGAATGACCACTGCTACATCCCATACTAAAACTGCCATTTAAGTTTTATTTATATTAAAACAAAGTCAATCCTAACAACTCGTTAGTGTTTATTCGATCTTGGACAACTCATGTCACAATTCCCTAACGTGTATTAGTTCCAAGATAGAATGTATTGCTCCATGTTAAAATCGGTGTAAGCGGGAAGTTTAATGTAACGATCTGATTGGTAGCCAGTCCATGCAGGAACAAATAAGTAAGACTTATTTTTTACATCCGGGTGATATTTTCCGAGAAGGGAAAACTTTATATGGTAAATAGAACTTAGGGATCAACTGCCACAAGTAT
Source organism: Mizuhopecten yessoensis (assembly GCF_002113885.1). Classification (NCBI taxonomy): domain Eukaryota; kingdom Metazoa; phylum Mollusca; class Bivalvia; order Pectinida; family Pectinidae; genus Mizuhopecten; species Mizuhopecten yessoensis. The sequence continues at coordinate 129,397 of NW_018408542.1, forward strand.
ATTAAATAGTGTTTAGTTTGTAGCTCGCTCGTGGCTAAATTCTATACATACATTCTGTACGGATAGTTGTGTATATATGAGCCCCGGATATCGGTCATGCACAACTTGTTAAGTTTTCATCCTGTTGTTTTATAACTGTCTGAATTATATATGGATTTATTGTTTCTGGCTTCCGGTAAAATATCAATTTGGATTCATTCTCAGAAAATGTCAATCTGAAAATAATGAACAAGTATAGTAAATACATGCACACTATCTGTTGCTCATGTGAAACTGGCTATGTAGGGTGTCTCCTAATCCTGTCACTCAGGATGTATATCCATCTGTTTGTTTAGAGTTTTGAGTCCATAACCGAGATCATATTAAAGTGTCCACTTCCCCACAGTGGAGTATTAGCAGGACCACTCATTGGCCTCTTTAAAGCACGATCTCACTGAAGATACCTTGGGAGACACAACTGAAGGAAAAGAGTACGTAAGAGGATAAAGCTATCGGTCTCAAGTGTTACAACGGGGCGGCAGATCAATGTAAGGTGTATGATAAATCCCCTGTAGACTATGCTTCCCGCAGGCTAGGGGATAAGCCTGCTGTATTTCGATGTATGTCGTTAGAGGCGACTTATATGGCCACATAACGAATCGGATGGGTTGGGGTTGGTTGTTCTTCGGTATCTTCTACTAAGGGAACGTTGAAGCATCCTAAATTGTTCTGTTGCCCCCATTATTCTGTTGCCCTGCTGTCCACGTTGTTATGTTGCCCTGCAGTCCTTGTTGTTCTGTTGCCCTGTTGCCCCATTGTTCTGTTGCCCTGTTGTCCCCGTTGTTCTGTTGCCCTGCAGTCCTCATTGTTCTGTTGCCATGCAGTCCCCATTGTTCTGTTGCCCTGCTGTCCCCGTTGTTCTGTTGCCCTGCTGTCCCCATTGTTCTGTTGCCATGCAGTCCCCATTGTTCTGTTGCCCTGCTGTACCCATTGTTCTGTTGTCCTGCTGTCCACATTGTTCTGTTGCTCTGCTGTACCCATTGTTCTGTTGCCCTGCTGTCCACATTGTTCTGTTGCCCTGCTATCCCCATTGTTCTGTTGCCCTGCTGTCCCCATTGTTCTGTTGCCCTGCTGTCCACATTGTTCTGTTGCCCTGCTGTCCCCATTGTTCTGTTGCCCTGCTGTCCCCATTGTTCTGTTGCCCTGCTGTACCCATTGTTCTGTTGCCCTGCTGTCCACATTGTTCTGTTGTCCTGCCGTTCACATTGTTCTGTTGCCCTGTTGTCCCCATTGTTCTGTTGCACTGCAGTCCCCATTGTTCTGTTGTCCTGCTGTCCACATTGTTCTGTTGCCCTGCTGTCCCCATTGTTCTGTTGCCCTGCTGTCCACATTGTTCTGTTGCCCTGCTGTCCCCATTGTTCTGTTGCCCTGCTGTCCCCATTGTTCTGTTGCCCTGCTGTCCACATTGTTCTGTTGCCCTGCTGTCCACATTGTTCTGTTGTCCTGCTGTTCACATTGTTCTGTTGTCCTGCATTCCCCATTGTTCTGTTGCCCTGTTGTCCCCGTTGTTCTGTTGCCCTGCTGTCCCCATTGTTCTGTTGCCCTGCTGTCCACATTGTTCTGTTGCCCTGCTGTCCACATTGTTCTGTTGTCCTGCTGTTCACATTGTTCTGTTGTCCTGCATTCCCCATTGTTCTGTTGCCCTGTTGTCCCCGTTGTTCTGTTGCCCTGCTGTCCCCATTGTTCTGTTGCCCTGCTGTCCACATTGTTCTGTTGTCCTGCTGTTCACATTGTTCTGTTGTCCTGCATTCCCCATTGTTCTGTTGCCCTTTTGTCCCCGTTGTTCTGTTGTCCTGCATTCCCCATTGTTCTGTTGCCCTGTTGTCCCCATTGTTCTGTTGCACTGCAGTCACCATTGTTATGTTGTCCTGCTGTCCACATTGTTCTGTTGCCCTGCTGACCACATTGTTCTGTTGTCCTGCTGTTCACATTGTTATGTTGTACTGCATTCCCCATTGTTCTGTTGCCCTTTTGTCCCCGTTGTTCTGTTGTCCTGCAGTCCCCATTGTTCTGTTGCCCTTTTGTCCCCGTTGTTCTGTTGTCCTGCATTCCCCATTGTTCTGTTGCCCTGCTGTCCCCATTGTTCTGTTGTCCTGCTGTTCACATTGTTCTGTTGTCCTGCATTCCCCATTGTTCTGTTGCCCTGCGGTTCCCATTGTTCTGTTGCCCTGTTGTCCCCGTTGTTCTGTTGCCCTGGAGTCCTTATTGTTCTGTTGCCCTGCTGTCCCCATTGTTCTGTTGTCCTGCTGTCCACATTATTCTGTTGCCCTGCAGTCCCCATTGTTCTGTTTTCCTGTTGTCCTCATTGTTCTGTTGCCCTGCATTCCCCATTGTTCTGTTGACCTGCTGTCCCCATTGCAACACTTGGGACCTATATCTTTATCCCTCACCTCCTCACTGTTTCTTTACGGCACTGCCTCCATTGGTACACGTCTTCATATGACTTGGCTGGTGCGAGGAGACATTATCCCAAACAACCAAACCAATCCGGAGGGGAGGGGAGAACCCCGAGGGGAGGGGAGAACTCCGAGAGGAGGGGAGGGGAGAACCCCGTGTTCTAGAGTGGTCTCACTGTGGTCACCTCGTACGATTTCGCTTTGAAACAAGTCAATAACTGTACATGTCTCCGAACCAGCAGGGGGTACTATTTATGAATTGTGTAGTTAGTGCTGGTATCATGAAACTGATTTTCTCTAACAATCTCATTTACTCGGGGTTTGTTTTTTTGCAACGCATCACTTTGAGCTATTTCAAGTAACGAGATGATTTCTTAACATAAATTCATCAATACTTGCTAGGCTACTTTAATTCATTTGTTTAAAATGTAGCCATTGAAGTAGATGTTACACGTAAGACGTGGTATGGTTCATGCACTTAATGATAATGTTCTCATCTGAAGAAATAATTGTCGCCGTAGTCATGGTTTTTTGTTATAAATATGCATTGGCTACTACTGAACACAAACAAACCGCCATGTCTTCACAACGTTAATACTGTCTAATAAACAGGATAAACAGGGTTCGCAACTTTCACGCATTTATATTATAATTTCCCCTAAATTACTCACATTATGGCTATATATGGCAGACTTTTAGTTATTAATGCACACTAACAAGATATTTGCTTACTTGACTATATATACATATATGTTTCACAGCTATTCTGTCGTTGGCGAACATGTGATAAATACAGGAAACCTGTTTTAGACTTGTTTTGTAACCAGCTGTAGCTAATGGTTGATCCATGTCTATACATCACAACGAAGAGGTACTTGATCATTTGAACGGATACAACAATATATCGATGAGCAACGTGCTACGGAAGAATAGTCCATGTTTTGATTCTACGAAATGTGAAATAGTTTCTCCTTACAAATTCTCGAGTTTCCTCTATTTCTGATTGATTCCTCACTCCAGAGCTTAGCAAAAGTACATGCCTTTCTGTCGTAAACTCTGTTTACAGTTTTGTACATTTCGATCATGTGCCCTAGGAGTCTCTTCTATACTGGTGTTGGTAGGTTCACTAGTCGTGCTGGTAATTCTAGGTCCTTCACCCCCGGTAGATAAGTCGTAGCGCGACATTGTATGCTTTCTAGATTGTCTAAATATTTTAATTTGTACTCCTCCCGCTTATTCAAAGTGTGGCAAAAAATGAAAAAATGGCATGTTGCGTAGTCCAAAAATTGAAATGATCTCCTAATAATGGCAAGCACGAGTTTGTTTTTTGACACTTTCGCTTTTTCAATGCCAACTCCAATGGTATCTGCCTCGCCCAATGTTTTAGGCCCTCGTATGTTGTATGATTTTTACATTTCATTCTTTTGTTTCCTGGATAGTTCAATATACGTCTATTTACATTTTCCAGGATTCATCTTGTTAGCCATGCTGCGCTCCATTTTCCCATTACATCCAAATCTTTCTGTAGCGAATCTTCATCCTCCGTTTCGAAGATTATTTTAAAGATTTTCGTGTCGTCAGAAAACAAATACATATCGGAACAAACTATTACTGTAGCAAACGGGGTTTTTCCAGTTAAGAAAATCAACAAAAAAGATTTTAGATACACAACTGTATGCCTATTATTAATCTCTTTATTTCCTCCAATTTGAAGATAACATGTAAATAAACAGAATAATGCGAACATATTTACATTACAAAATACCATATTAAATAAACATAGCACCAAATAACATACATGACATATACAGACTTAATTACATCGAAGTCATACATTCAGTAAATATCATTAATAAGTGTATATATGATGAGGTAATGCATACAATTGAACTACAACTTATACGTATATATCATATTAAACATTTATATTATTCTTTTATGAATATTTATCTTTATCAGGGTGTGAGATTATATCTACCCACTCCCGCTAGTATAATTTGTACATCTTTTCGACAGCTGCTGTTGATTTCAATCTAATTTCATTCATGTCTAATACATTTTATTCGTAAGTTATTTATCCCCAAATTAAAATATGTGTTAATTCATGATCTGTGTGTGAGTGTATAATGCACACTCAGCAGTAAGTATCACTTATGTTTGCGATAGAGCACCACAACTTGTCCCGTAGGTGTTCACTATAACTACACTTTAAAACAATATGCGTTAAGATATCTTGGTAAATCAAGAGGAAGACAGATGAAGTAAATAATTAACTCTTTTTTATAAGTACTGACACAGGAGCTTTTGGTGTAAGAAAGTGATAGGTGATAACAGACACGTAAATAGTACGAGTTTATACGTCACTATGGAGCCATCGACATAACACAAGCTAAGATGTATCGACATAACACAACCTAAGCTGTATCGAATAACACAAGCTAAGCTGTATCGAGTAACATTAACCGCCCGTCTGGTGTATTTGTTACCAGGACATAAATGCGACATATTGTTGCGAAAGGCTTGCAGAGGTTTCTTTCTAAAAGTCACTTAATAGTGCTTAAATGTAGTTGATCATGACTTCAACACGTTTCTAGAAAATATCGGCAACCACCAAAACAAAGGAAGGTATTATTTAAGCTGAATAACCGTTCGCATACCTCCTTCACTCATTTTTTACTCATCATTTGTTTTTGGGGTTTTTAGTTTCATAATAAGGAAACCCTCCTACGTTGAGGGCAATCATTGTTCGGGGATTTAACCAAGGGCCCTTCAACCCTTGCAATCCCTATCCCAACAATTGCTAGAGAATTAAAAAAATAATGGGGAAAAACTGAATAACCGGGGTGATGCTATTTGACAAGTAGCGTGCTTGGATTAAGGGTACCAAGTTTGCTCAAATGAATGACCTTCACCCACATTCAAGATTATAGGGATTAATTGTCTTAAAAAAACATTTAATTACTCTGTCTGAATAACCAAAAGGCTGAAGATGTTGATATTTGGCTATTTACATGGTTGAGAGTGAAGATATTTGGGATGTAGAATGTAAAGATAAGCAGCTACTAACTTTATTCAAATGAGTTACCTTTACCTTATTCAAGGTCACAGGGTCCAATTGTCTTAAAACATCTTTGAACAACTTCTTCTGAATAGCCAAAACACCCAGTCAAAGTTATCATGAATTTCAAATAAATGATTATATCCTAGTTATTGAAGTTGAAAGTGAATCACAACAGAAGCGGTAGGTACTTTATGAAACAAACGAGGTTTGACAGACCCTTGGCAACTCTCGTGTTCAGACATTCAAGATTAGACCGAACACCAAGCAAATACAATTTCGAGTCAAAGCTTATTGAGATGGAATGTGAAATAGCTTTTGAACATCACAACCATATTTTCTTTAACAAATACTTAGTACATTCTGAGACTGTGTGGTGAGTTCCGGTACCGGTTCCGATTCTGGTTCTGGTCAGTAATCAGCAACATACTATACATTGTACATGTAGCAGGTTTTCCCGTTTCCTGTGTTTTATTTGACACTGCTAGTGTCTTTCTACACAAACTTATAAGACGAGTCACCTGTCACCAAACAATCTTGCATCATCTGTATCTGTTCTCCGTCATCATCACTAGAAAGGCATCGCGACCATTTCCGGAAACCACCGTTTTTCTTATTAGTGTGCGTAAGTCGATGTCTGTACGTCAGCACCACCACTTGAACCTGCTGGCGGGATTAACAGATAATTGTCCAAACATATGTTTATCGAGTGTTAAACGCGTGTATGATCACCCACTTATTTCCTGTTCCTCCCCCTGTTAGCTTAGGAGAAAGCCTTGGCCTGCCGACATGTATTTATATTATATAGCTTTGGTTTGTTTGCATTTAAATCAGTAAACATTTACTTTTTAATGGCGATTAATTCGCATGTACGAAAAACAGTTTTCTTTTAAATGTGTATGATTAGAAAAAAAAAAGAATTAAAAATGAACTATCTTTTTTCATAATGTCTGACGACCTTGTCACGTCCCTCTACTGTGGTGATTTAAGACGTCTGCGTCACGTCCTCTACTGTGCTGATTTAAGACGTCTGCGTCACGTCCCCTACTGTGCTGATTTAAGACGTCTGCGTCACACCCCTCTACTGTGGTGATTATAGACGTCTGCGTCACGTCCCTCTACTGTGGTGATTTAAGACGTCTGCGCCACGTCCTCTACTTAGCTGATTTAAGACGTCTGCGTTACGTCCCTCTACTGTGCTGATTTAAGACGTCTGCGTCACGTCCCTCTAATGTGCTGATTTAAGACGTCTGCGTCACGTCCTTTACTGTGCTGATTTAAGACATCTGCGTCACGTCCCTCTACTGTGCTGATTTAAGACGTCTGCGTCACGTCCTCTACTTTGCTGATGTAAGACGTCTGCGTTACGTCCTCTACTGTGCTGAGTTAAGACGTCTGCGTCACGTCCTCTACTGTGCTGATTTAAGACGTCTGCGTCACGTCCTCTACTGCGCTGATTTAAGACGTCTGCGTCACGTCCTCTACTGTGCTGATTTAAGACATCTGCGTCACGTCCCTCTACTGTGCTGATTTGAGACGTCTGCGTCACGTCCTCTACTTTGCTGATGTAAGCCGTCTGCGTTACGTCCTCTACTGTGCTGATTTAAGACGTCTGCGTCACGTCCTCTACTGTGGTGATTTAAGACGTCTGCGTCACGTCCTCTACTGTGCTGTTTAAGACGTTTGCGTCACGTCCTTTACTGTGCTGATTTAAGACGTCTGCGTCACGTCCTCTACTGTGCTGATTTAAGACGTCTGTTTCACGTCGTCTACTGTGCTGATTTAAGACGTCCGCGTCACGTTCCTCTACTGTGCTGATTTAAGACGTCTGCGTCACGTCCTCTACTGTGCTGATTTAAGACGTCTGTGTCACGTCGTCTACTGTGCTGATTTAAGACGTCCGCGTCACGTCCCTCTACTGTGCTGATTTAAGACGTCTGCGTCACGTCCTCTACTGTTCTGATTTAGGACGTCTGCGTCACACCCCTCTCCTGTGCTGATTATAGACGTCTGCGTCACGTCCCTCTACTGTGGTGATTTAAGACGTCTGCGCCACGTCCTCTACTGTGCTGATTTAAGCCGTCTGCGTCACGTCCTCTACTGTGCTGATTTAAGACGTCTGCGTCACGTCCTCTACTGTGCTGATTTAAGACGACTGCGGAGTTCAACTTCCCACAGGCAGACTTTCATGATATCACTGTACAATGGTTTTAAGTATACAAAAGTAAACATTTTGTTGGTGCATCTCCCCTTTTGAAATATGTTACATGTTTCTTGCCAGAAACAGCACCATTGCAATTTTTATATTTAATCCTCAGAAACGAACAAACAAATATCGTTTAATTTGTTCCCTGCTCCGTTTGCCTGTGTGGTTGACACGAAATGGAATCCAAAACTCAGAGGACAAGTTTTTGCCAAGCTCTATAGAATTATTGTCACATGCACACACAAAGTTCTTATGGCATAGCACTCCCACATGTCAGAGTCTGCATCAGACCCCTGTGATAACATACACTCAAATGTTGTATTGAATATTGATACGTCAGCATGGGGCCTACATCGATACATTTTATCAAAAAAAACGAGCTCCAAAAATATCTAGATTCCGGCGACAGTGGCAGTTTTATAAATCGTCATCCTCGATACTCCAGCGGTTACGCTCACTTTTGCTCCCTGCACCCCTGGAATATGCTATGGCAAAATTGACGGCACGCGGCTAGCTTTTTGATTGGTGACATGTAAAGAAATCTGACCAATCAAAATTGTATTGAAATTTGTTATCAAGAAAATGTGCTTCACAAAACCAAGGTTAGACTTTATAATATTATCAAGTTTATCATTGTAGGAAGTAGATTATTATTTTTTCCATATACAATGTACTCCCTTAAACAACCCCTTCCTATTGTATAGCAATGTTCCTACACTAGGAGTGTGAAATACACGGACATGTTTAGTAAGCATACTCCTCCTAGACACCACAGGTCTACGATTTCTAGTCCATAATCCCGAAATGTATCGTGTTATTGACTTCTCTCTATAATAATTGTTTTGCTTCATTATTTTGGACAGAGAGTTGGTGTCCAGTGACATGTTTAGAACATAGTTTTGTACATGTCTTTTCAGTCTGACAAAAACAAAACTATTTCCCAAAGGTGTTCGACCAATGCAATTTGATAAATCCCCCAAGACCTACCTCCACAAACAGTTCACGGGGTTGGTCCACAGTTTATCAGGTAGATACTTAAACCGCGGGGATAGCTATGGATGTTGCTCGGCTTGTTATGTTTTCCTTGTATTTTGTTTTTATGTCGTTTAATAGCAAACTTCTAGAGCATCCTGGTGTTGTTTCTCGGATATTATTATAGCGACTTGCTATTGACTTCGTTTTGGGTATAACTGAAGCGTACATGTAGGATACTCGGTGGGTTAGAACGACGGAAGGGCAATCTAAGGTCAGGGTTGGAATCCAGGTCTGGGCCACTTAATGTTTACACCCAGAACACAGTTGTCAATTATATTTTGTGTCTCTCATCTTTATTAATTGGTCACAAAAGGCTTACAATGTATGGAGTCTCACAATGTTTGGAGTCTCACAATGTATGGAGTCTCACAGTGTATTGAGTCTCACAGTGTATGGAGTCTCACAATGTTTGGAGGCTTACAATTTCTTTATCAAAACTGTAGAAATGCCGAGATAAAAACGTTTCCAATTGCCTATTAAGAGTTTTTGGCAGTGGTGTTTTATATCATAAAGTACAGGGACGACATATATATAGGAGATAGGAATGTGGACAGGAACAAGTCTGATTAATAGCTGTATATGATAACAAAAACTGCCCGGAATAAACATCCGGATCTAACTTCTTGGTATGTAACCCGATATGGCTATCTGAAATGTACTTCGGGTCTGAAGTTTTTATTTTCTCTATGGTGACGTCCTTGTCAAGTCGGTCAATTCGTTGTTTAAATATATTTTTAAATGCGTATAGCTTTGGACCCCGTAGCTATAATGGTAGAATCCTATGACAGGAGAACGTTCTCGCGTGCAGCATGTCATTATAGGGCCATTAGGAGTACTGATACTTCGTCGACATTCATAACAACTCTTAATTCATACAAAACAATGTGCGCAGTAAGGTTTCACGTCAACATCACGTATTTCTATTTAAACATCATGACCGTTTACGGACATAGTACTTTTCCATCAGCGCGTGTTTACCTGTCTAAACGTGCACAGGTATGCACATGTAATCGTGCAGTCGTTTCTGCACTGAACTATGACGCCACACATACGTGTAATTGTTATACAAGAAAACGTTGTCTGAGGGAAAATTCGTAAATAACAAATAGAACAGGGGAATTCATGCATATATTAAACAGAATTAATTATCTGCTTATATATACTATACAATTATGGACTTTTGTGCTGGTGAATATGATGTGATATGAACCTGAAGGAGTGATATTAACTGAGGCGAAGCCGAGGTCAATATCACTTTTTAAGGTTCATATCACATCATATTTACCAGCACAAAAGCCCATAACTGTTTTATTATATGGTTCAACAATAAAATAAAACAAAACAAAACTCAAGGTTTTGATTTTTGTACGCGAGCCTCCGTGTAAAATTTAGCCAGGTTTGAATTCAACAGTTCAGCATCGTAGCTTTCGAAGACATCGTCTAGGTTCTTTTTCTAAAGATAAACATGGAAGACATGCACTGCGTGTTCAATTGCCTTTTTATGTTAACATCATCTTTATCTTCGAATAGTTTTGTTAATATTCTGATGTAACGGAGGAGAAACGTTCGCCAGCAGCCATTTCTAATATAATGTCGTAAGACAGATCGCGTTCCGGTCTAACTGCGCATGCGCTAGACGACAGGTTCCGGGGAATTTCCATATATGCTATATTTAGAAATCGATATTCACCGGATAACCATGGCAAGTCTACATGAGTTTTTGAGGACTGGTCACGTGTATATGATATGATCCGACCAATGTGATTGCGAGAAATGTTCATGCATATAATAAATGTCATTATTTACATCTTCTGCACATACGCAGGCATGCACACTTAGTGGAACAGTCCACCTGGACTAGTAGTTAGCGCCTGCTAAGGCAGCTCTTGCGAATTCCTCTAAAACTGCATTGATTAATGTACATGTATATGCAAACTGTATTATGTATTGTAAAGCGCTTTAGTGTGGCTGATGTTAGCTATATAGATAGGGCGCTATATCAAATGTTGTATATGTGTATATTTATTACAGTATCGTATATGTGTAACAGAGCGCATGATTAATTAAATATAAATCACTACCTCCGCATGGGATCGAACCCGGGACCTCTGGCTTACTAGTCTAACGCTCAACCGATCGAGCTAAAGAGGAGTTCTCTATAGCCGAGCGATATATTGCGGCTAGTATTTACCAGGGTTACATACTCCCCCTTCCAGGAAAGAACTCGTTCTCGAGTTTTTCCAGGGGTAACAGCGATGCTGGTATGTCTAATTTAAATTATTGATAGTGCTAGTTTTTATTTTAAAAGCATTTATATGATTAAATGAAGTCTATTTGGTTAAAAGTAAATTTCATTGTGCTTACACTGAAACTTGTGATAAACTTGAATATTACTATTGTTACAATTCGTTAATTTTATTTTTTAGAGATTTATACTGAATAGGATAAGAGAACCTGTGTTTGTGATAGCCTCCATTCCATAGATGGGGTATGTGTGTTCATGTTAAACTGTGTGTTCATATTATGCGTATTTTTGTAAAACACGTATTTGTCTTATGAAGTATCTTTAATTTTGATTCTAAGTAAATCTGAAATTGATAAAATAATTATTATAAATTTCATTTATAATTAGAAGTTAATTTTCATTTTGCTATAAAAAGTAATTACTAAATAAGTGGTTAAATGTATGTTACATAAGTAAGTCTTTGTTACAGTTACAAAGATAGAGGAATAGATATGTATTGTTCTGTGATATTTTTTATGTATAAGTAAGTCTTTGTTACAGTTACAAAGATAGAGGAATAGATATGTATTGTTCTGTGATATTTTTTATGTATAAGTAAGTCTTTGTTACAGTTACAAAGATAGAGGAATAGATATGTATTGTTCTGTGATATTTTTTATGTATAAGTAAGTCTTTGTTACAGTTACAAAGATAGAGGAATAGATATGTATTGTTCTGTGATATTTTTTATGTATAAGTAAGTCTTTGTTACAGTTACAAAGATAGAGGAATAGATATGTATTGTTCTGTGATATTTTTTATGTATAAGTAAGTCTTTGTTACAGTTACAAAGATAGAGGAATAGATATGTATTGTTCTGTGATATTTTTTATGTATAAGTAAGTCTTTGTTACAGTTACAAAGATAAAGGAATAGATATGTATTGTTCTGTGATATTTTTTATGTATAATGTCTAAGAAGTATTTGTGTGTGTATTTGTAGGGTCCAGACACTGGATCGAGGAATAAATTTGAAACGAACCCAGATGTGACTTGTTTTGTTTGCCGCCCTCAAAGAGGAAAATGAGTCCGTTACATATGTTCGGCATTGAAAGCGCCGCTTCCGTTTGTTTCCTTCGTTGTAACCTGTCCTAAGCTAAGCGGATTCTAACGAGGCCAGGCGCAGAGTAACCGCAATAACAACCCCTTTCCCCAATTATCATTGGGTAAGTAACCTCCCCAAACGACATGTGATTGATTAGTGATTTTCGGCTAGAACCTCCCGAAAGCCAAAATTCAGACATGGAGGCACGTCCTTGAAATACCATAGCTGTTAAAAGGACGTTAAACGAACTAAAGTCAAACCAAACCAACAATTGATCAAAAATGCCTATTTTTCACGAACACAGCGAGGGAAAAGCTACCGCGGGTAGGAGATTAAAGTAGCAGATAAACGGACATCTATGAGACGAAGAAAAACACAGAAGAGAGGGACGTTCCGATTTGAGGTTATCTACCACATAGTTACATCTGTTAACAGGGAAGGTTCAAGATGTCGCTAAAAAAGGCAAGAACTGGACCGGCACCAGGGCAAAGTGGAATTTCTTATCGAGATTATAAGAAATGACAACGACTTTGTGGAAGACGTGGGGGTCTGTAGGGAGGATATGGAAAACAGACAAGCCCGTTACGGTGGCATGAACGAATGTTTTGTAGTTTGTGTTGATTGTCTGGTGGGGG
>NW_018408542.1:142329-166211 GCF_002113885.1 Mizuhopecten yessoensis
GGGGGGGGCATCCTCTGGACATAGCTACGGTCATGTGAAGACGGTTGTGTCAAAACAGAAAGACTTACATGATGTGTTCGATGAAGGGTATATTATAAGAGTCTCTGTATAATATAACCAACCTGTAGAAAAGTAACAAAATTGAAAAAGAGACAGTATTGTTATTCAGATTTAAGGTTTTCACCCGTGACAACTGTTCGGTTTAGGTTTTCAGCCACTATATAGTTATTAAACCATACTGACAACTGTTCGGTTTAGGTGTTCAGTCTATATATGGTTATTTAACCATACTGACAACTGTTCGGTTAAGGTTTTCAGCCATTATATAGTTATTTAACCATACTGACAACTGTTCGGTCTAGGTTTTTAGCCATTATATAGTTATTTAATCATACTGACAACTGTTCGGTTTTGGTTTTCAGTCTATATATAGTTATTTAACCATGCTGACAACTGTTCGGTTTAGGTTTTCAGTTTATATATAATTATTTAACCATACTAACAAATGTTCGGTTGAGGTGTTCAGTCTTTGTTTAGTTATTTAACCATACTGACAACTGTTCGGTATAGGTGTTCAGTCTTTATATAGTTATTTAACCATACTGGCAACTGTTCGGTTTAGGTTTTCGGCCTTTATATAGTTATTTAACCATACTGACAACTGGTCGGTGTAGGTGTTCAGTCTTTATATAGTTATTTAACCATACTGACAAATGTTCGGTTTAGGTTTTCAGTCTATATAGTTATTTAACCATACTGACAACTGTTCGGTATAGATGTTCAGTCTTTCTATAGTTATTTAACCATACTGTTCGGTTTAGGTTTTTAGTCTATATAGTTATTTAACCATACTGACAACTGTTCGGTTTAGGTTTTTAGTCTTTTATAGTTATTTAACTATACGGACAAATGTTCGGGTAAGGTTTTCAGTCTATATTGTTATTTAACCATACTGACAACTGTTCGGTATAGATGTTCAGTCTTTCTATAGTTATTTAACCGTACTGTTCGGTTTAGGTTTTTAGTCTATATAGTTATTTAACCATACTGACAAATGTTCGGTTTAGGTTTTCAGTCAATATAGTTATTTAACTATACGGACAAATGTTCGGTTTAGGTTTTCAGTCTATATATAGTTATTTAACTATACGGACAAATGTTCGGTTAAGGTTTTCAGTCTATATTGTTATTTAACCATACTGACAACTGTTCGGTTTAGGTTTTTAGTCTTATATAGTTATTTAACCATACTGACAAATGTTCGGTTTAGGTTTTCAGTCAATATAGTTATTTAACCATACTAACAAATGTTCGGTTTAGGTGTTCAGCCTTCATGTAATTACTTAACCATACTGACAACTATTCGGTTTAGGTTTTCAGTATCTATATAGTTATTTAACCATAATGACAACTGTTCCGTTTATGTTTTTAGTCTATATAGTTATTTAACTATACGGACAAATGTTCGGTATAGGTGTTCAGTCTTTATATAGTTATTTAACCATACTGACAACAGTTGTCAGGATGTTTTAATAACCATATAGACTGAAAACCTAAACCAAACAGTTGTAAGTATGGTTAAATAAGTATATAGATGCTGAAAACCTAAACAGAACAGTTGTCAGTATGATTAAATAACTATATAAGACTAAATACCTAAACCGAACAGTTGACAAGATGTTTTAATAACTATAAAGACTGAAAACCTAAACAGAACATTTGCCAGTATCGTTAAATAACTATATTGACTGAAAACCTAAACCTAAGATTTGTCAGTATGGTTAAAACACCATATAAAGACTGAAAACCTAAACAGAACAGTTGTCAGTATGATTAAATAACTATATAGTGTCTGAAAACCTAAACCAAACAGTTGTAAGTATGGTTAAATAAGTATATAGATGCTGAAAACCTAAACAGAACATTTGCCAGTATCGTTAAATAACTATATAAACTGAAAACCTATACCGAACATATGTCAGTATGGTTAAATAGCTATATAAAGACTGATCACCTTCACTGAACATTTGTTAGTATGGTTAAATAAGTATATAGATGCTGAAAACCTAAACCGAACATTTGTTAGGATGGTTAAATAACTATTTAAAGACTGAACACCTCCACCGAACATTTGTTAGGATGGTTAAATAACTATTTAAAGACTGAACACCTACACCGAACGGTTGTCAGTTTGGTTAAATAACTATATTGACTGGAAACCTAAACCGAACATTTGTTAGGATGGTTAAATAACTAACAAATGTTCGGTTTAGGTTTCCAGTCAATATAGTTATTTAACGATACTGGCAAATGTTCTGTTTAGGTTTTCAGCCTTTATAGCTATTTAACCTTACTGACAACTGTTTGGTTTAGGTGTTCAGTCTTTAAATAGTTATTTAACCAAACTGACAACTGTTCGTTTTAGGTGTTCAGTCTATATTCAGTTATTTAACCATAATGACAACTGTTCCGTTTATGTTTTTAGTCTATATAGTTATATGACCCTAGTGCCAACTGTTCGGTTTAGGAGTTCAGTCTATATTTGGTTATTTAACCATACCGACAAATGTTCGGTTTAGGTTTTCGGCCTCTATATAGTTATTGAACCAAACTGACAACCGTTCGGTGTAGGTGTGCAGGCTTTATATAGTTATTTAATCATACTGACTACTGTTCGGTTTAGGAGTTCAGTCTATATTTAGTTATTTAACCATGCTGACAACTGTTCGGTTAAGGTTTTCAGTCTATATGGTTATTAAAACATCCTGACAACTGTTCGGTTTAGGTATTTAGTCTTATATAGTTATTTAACAATAATGACAACTGTTCCGTTTATGTTTTTAGTCTATATAGTTATTAAACCATACTGTTCGGTTTAGGTATTTAGTCTTATATAGTTATTTAACGATACTGGCAAATGTTCTGTTTAGGTTTTCAGCATCTATATACTTATTTAACCATACTTACAACTGGTCGGTCCAGCTTTTGAGCCATTATATAGTTATTTAACCGTACTGACAAATGTTCGGATTAGGTGTTCAGTCTTTAAATAGTTATTTAACCATAATGACCACTGTTCCGTTTATGTTTTTAGTGTATATAGTTATTTAATCATACTGACAACTGTTCGGTTTAGGTGTTCAGTCTATATTTAGTTATTTAACCATACTAACAAATGTTCGGTGTAGGTGTTCAGTCTTTATATAGTTATTTAACCATACTGACAACTGTTTGGTTTAGGTTTTCGGCCTTTATATAGTTATTTAACCAAACTGACAACTGTTCGGTGTAGGTGTTCAGTCTTTATATAGTTATTAAACCATACTGTTCGGTTTAGGTTTTTAGTCTTATATAGTTATTTAACCGTACTGACAAATGTTCGGTTTAGGTTTTCAGTCAATATAGTTATTTTACTATACGGACAAATGTTCGGTTAATGTTTTCAGTCTATATTGTTATTTAGCTATACGGACAAATGTTCGGTTAAGGTTTTCAGTCTATATTGTTATTTAACCATACTGACAACTGTTCGGTTTAGGTGTTCAGTCTTTATATAATTATTTAACCATACTGACAACTGCTCGGTTAAGGCTTTTAGCCATTATATATTTATTTAACCATACTGACAACTGTTCGGTCTAGGTTTTTAGCCATTATATAGTTATTTAACCATACTGACAAATGTTCGGTTTAGGTTTTCAGCCTTTATAGCTATTTAACCATACTGACAAATGTTCGGTTTAGGTGTTCAGTCTTTATATAGTTATTTAACCATACTGACATATGTTCGGTCTAGGTTTTCAGTTTATATGGTTATTTAACTATACGGACAAATGTTCGGTTAAGGTTTTCAGTCTATATAGTTTTTTAACCGTACTGACAACTGTTCGGTTTAGGTTTTCATTCTATATGGTTATTAAAACATCCTGACAACTGTTCGGTTTAGGTTTTCATTCTATATGGTTATTAAAACATCCTGACAACTGTTCGGTTTAGGTTTTTAGTCTTATATAGTTATTTAACCATACTGACAAATGTTCGGTGTAGGTGTTCAGTCTTTATATAGTTATTTAACCATACTGACAACTGTTCGGTTTAGGTTTTCAGTCTATATAGTTATTAAACCATCCTGACAACTGTTCGGTTTAGGTTTTCAGTTTATATATAATTATTTTACCATACTAACAAATGTTCGGTTGAGGTGTTCAGCCATTATATAGTTATTTAACCATACTGACAACTGTTCGGTTTAGGTGTTCAGTCTTTATATAGTTATTTAACCGAACTGACAAATGTTCGGTTTAGGTTTTCAGCCTTTATTGTTATTTAACCATACTGACAAATGTTCGGTTTAGGTTTTCAGCCTTTATACTTATTTAACCATACTGACAACAGTCAAGTTATTCAGAGGGGTGACCAGTTTTCCTTTTTATCCGTGACATCTGTACAGTTTTGTTTTCAATCTTTATGTGCCCATAATGATGACAGTACGGTTATACTTAGGTATCCAGTGTTTATTTGACCATGGTGACGCCAGTACAGTTATATATGTATTGATTGGTAAATAACAAAAATAACTGGAAGAAGAAAGACTGAAAATATTTCATACAGAGGACAATTCAAGACGTTAGCAGACTTTTTTTCTAAGTTTTATTGTGATTTTTTTATAGACTAAGTTTTATTGTGATTTTTTTATAGACTAAGTTTTATTGTGATTTTTTTTATCAAACTCAGTATTGCTATGAAACAACAACAACCTGTGGTCTGGGACCTATTACACAATGGTGAATTAGAAATAATGACTAGGGCCCTGGCGTGTGGCCCTCAGTATATTTCTAAACTCGTTCGGTATGACCCTGGCGTTGGAGTACAGCAGCACCGACTGACTGTAGAATTTGTTTTGACGTTTTTCTACTCGTCTTATTTTCAGATCATTTAGCTAATGTATACACGCTATGAAAAAGAAATATTATACAGTGATACAGATGAATACCGATAGATCAGCGAAAACACGTCTCCAATAGCTCATAAACTGGAAACTTAGGTCTAAATCATTCCACCCGCACCTTTAATCTCCAGAGTAATTTAACCGATGAGAGTGGGAGATAGTTTGCCGATCCGTATCGCGTATGAACCGAAAAGTCTAATTTCTTGTTTTGCAACAAGTATGCCAGCTATTACGAAATCCTATTCAGGTGTTTATGAATGAAACGCACAAATACTACGAGCAGCTGATTCGCCCACGTAAAACGGAAGTGGAAATCTCATTTACATGTGTTTGTTGCACGCCAAGGTCGCGGTAATCAATGCGTCCTGGGAGGGAGGTAAACAGAAGGTTATACGAGTACTGTTAACACGGAAATCCGTGGGCAGAACGTAGATACGTATATTTTTTTGTTAAATATTTTGTTAGTTTTACCGCGGACTCAAATAGTCTAATTCTGTGGTTTTAACACTCTATTTAGCCTGCTTAGCGAATAACTCAACCCGAGTAAGATTATAAGATTTTCTCACAGATAGGCGAATAAATATATTTCAGCTGGAGCTTAGTGATACGGTGGTATGTACTTTTGAGTAAAGATATTTCAAAATTGTTTTTCTGTTTACTGGAGCAAGAATATTTTATAAATCCGATACTGTGACAATATGTGTCCGGCTTCACGATGTAAATCACACCGGACTGAAGTGTTCACTGCATACGTGTCTAAATTGAATCGAGGTAAAATCCTGTCCTGTCTATACCGAATGAATATGTGTTACATGTAGGTACGCAAAGTGTAAAGGAGGGCTAATAACCAAACAAATTCAGTCCATTAAAACGGCAATTTAATCATTTTTGTACGATTGATTGAAGAGGTGAACAGATGTTCTCCTGGTGTCCAGGTCATCACATCACCGATAATAGTTAGACAATACTGATAATTTAAATCCGTATTTTTTTTCATTTTAAAAATATTTTAAGAACTTATTTTTGCTTTCTAATTATAGATTACCACACCTGTAGGTTGCATGTGTTCTATAAATGTCGTAACATGCCGGAAACACGTTCGGTGATATAAAAAGACACGTATGCAATACTTTAAACGTGTTATTTTCAAGAGTCTTCCATCAGGATGACGAGCGAGGTTAACAATGAGAACATACAAGTACATGTAGTAAACTTACCTTTCGCAATGGCTAAATATACATTTGATAAAGGCTGTGAATAGGGTGAACTTTGACCCTAGGAACAGCTGATAGACCATAATAGGTATGTAGATTAGAACGATAAACTTATACTGTTTCATGAATCACCTGTGGGAGAATTTCGTAATATCATAGAGTATGAATGAACCGTGTTGTACCTTGACAATGGCCGCGTGTCTGCCAGCCCATTGATCGGCTCGTTCTATAACATTATACGTGACTGACATATCAAACACAGTGTTTCGTATGTTTCTCGTGATAAAGAACACGACGACGACACTGCTTGATTCGTGATTCCGCAGGATTTTATTTTCCACTTGTGTGTTAAATAATTAATCGATAAATGACGGAATTACCAAAATAGAACCGAACGCGTGGAAAAGTCACGTGAACACCATGGACATATTTTTTTTCAATTAAATAATATTTTGATTTATTAATCAGTTTAGATTTCTGCTATGATATATGGTACACTAGGTTCCCTTTGATCACTGTCGAATTTTCCATGACTGACACTTAATCACGATATATCACGGTAAAGTTACACGCGTATCCAGGTCAAGTCTATTGGGAATCCGAAAGTGTTTAAAAAGATATCGTAATAAATAAAGATAATGAAAACATAAGAGTAATGTGTAAGAGGTGGAACGAATTACGAATTATGACTCAGCACTTTATACTGACTTAGAGAGTAGTTCCGGTGTATACTTGCACTTTGTATACAGTGTGTCGAGGAGTCACGTAATATAGTGTGATATTGCTGTGACCTCGTCTTGTGATGCACATGTATGATGACGTCATATCAATGTAAAACAACCCACATGGAACTATAGCACGAACCCTCTAGCCGCTTTCAGGCATGCTATAAGTACGTATGTACAGACTACTTTAAAGACTCGTTCGTATCACAGTCTCTCATGTTATTTTTCGGCATTGTTTTACTTCTCTATTTTTTCTGTTGCTAAGTCAACAAACAAGAAACAGGTGACATCTTAGGTCATAACTAATTTTCATGTTTCTGCTATACACGGCGACAAATCAAAACTAAATGCCCATTGTACATATGTATCGCATGCCTAACTTCGTCAGATAAGGACATACATGTACCTTTTAAAATGAGGCGACTACTTCATTAATTAGCGATAAATAACTGACGTCATAATTAGCCCTTTTCATGACGTGTCAACCGATCGTGAGACTTCAGTCAGAGCGCGCTCAGTGACCCCGCGACTGTATCGCGATGACGTAGCGCACTGATCAGGATTTTCCAGTATTGATATCTTTCTGCGTCGTTTCATCTCCCGGCTGGACAATCATCGGTGTGCGCATGCGTGCATTGTGTTTATTGACCTTTTGATAACTGGAAATTGTGTCGGACACTTAACGGACTTTAATGCGACTGGTAGAAATCAATATAGTAGAATCACGACCATACGGATGTAACATTACTCGCCGGCGACACAGAAGTAAAATATACAGAGGTGTGCCAAACATCCATACCCCACGGTCCCTGTAATACGCCATGTACAAAACCACCTACTGTTACAAATGACCAGTCAATCAGTCGCTGACGACCCCCCCNATATACGTGAATAAAGAAATGTACTGTTTTATGTAAATAAATCACTAAGCACTTCATCTTCTAAACATGAAAACACATATAAGTCTATAATCCAAATTAGGTTGAAGGAAGCTACACCGAATACGTGTAGTGACCTTTGAAATGACCCGAATGTCTGAACTCGAAAGGTTTCACTCTCTGCCTCCTTAACAGAGAACATACAACAGAAAGCCTAGGTACATTTGACAAGTCTGTGGTATCTAACCATGTTAAATCAATAATAGGATAAAAACTAACTTTGTGACAGGCTGACAACCGGGCACTAGATGTATGCCTCAGAGCAGCGCCGCTCTTTATTTCACTCTGTAGGAATTTTCAGAAAAAGAGTAGGCGATTTTCTGTGAAAGCGACTTGCCATTTTTAATAGACGATTTGCATTTTTTTTCATGGATTGAAGTTCTATAAAAAAAATAACTTTTATAAAAGTCAGTCGCTCTAAAACAGTAATGGTGGAATTTCCTTTTGAACTATATTCGTCTGATAAACAGCAATGATATCTTATCTTAACACAACAAAGTTAACCACAGTTCTTTAAACTGATTTACACAGTAACAATCGAAACAGAAATCAGTTATCGCCGTGTTCTAACGATACCGATAGTTCGGTCACTGGGCGCGCGGTGTCCCGCGTGGGAACGGGAGGACACAGATAAACACCTCTGTGTATGTTTAATGTTGTTGTGTCTGTTTGTACTTCATTGGCTAACTATCGACCTCTTACATTGTTCCACCACTGCTTATGGCAAAATATGAAACCAACACCCATTCATTGAGAAAATCTTTAGCCCACTAAGAATGGCGATTACCTACCTGACAAACAACCTCGGGTGTTAATGTGTTCGCGTGGGCCGGTAGAAAGAACTTGTTTACCTTTCCGATGGAAG
The DNA here is from genome assembly GCF_002113885.1 of Mizuhopecten yessoensis. Lineage (NCBI taxonomy): Eukaryota > Metazoa > Mollusca > Bivalvia > Pectinida > Pectinidae > Mizuhopecten > Mizuhopecten yessoensis. Next base: position 151,020 of record NW_018408542.1, read on the forward strand.
CCCTGGCTTGTTTGCATTGTCGATGGTTTTTAAGTAGTACTTCAAATATATATGATATATACCAATGCACTCAGCAATTTTATGAATGAACTTGAGAGAATTGGACAGATGCCAATTAAGTCTCCTCACTGGTTGGTGTTCAATCATAAATCTAGTGTACTTTTAATCGCTTCCAAAAACAATTAAGGTAATACGGATCAATGTGGAATGTTCTCCTACCATAACACGATTAAATCTCGTACCTGGGAATGAAGGCACTGACCAGTTTATGTCAAGGCCGATACTGACCACAATAATGTATCAAGACCTGTTTTGTTGAATTTCTTGACCAACTTTTCTAGATTAGCTGACGGGAAAAACATGTCGTTCACATATTTGTAGTATAATTACCAAGGTCAAACAAGGTCTTCTCGGATGGATTATTAACGCATAGAGTATTACCAGTTATTGTAAAGGCCTAACCGATCGCTTAAAAATTCCATGACGTGTACAATTATTTATACTTAAAAGTTTAAGGGTCATATAGACAACTATAAGCTACGATGAAATTGTTAAGATTTACTGAATCACAGGCCGCTAGACTGGATCTGTGTGCATGTCTGTGTGTCCTTTGGTCGACTGGATCTGTGTGAACGTCTGTGTGTCCTTTGGTCTGTGTGTCCTGTGGTCTGTGTGTCCTTTGGTCTGTGTCCTTTGGTCTGTGTGCATGTCTGTGTGTCCTTTGGTCTGTGTGCACGTCTGTGTGTCCTTTGGTCTGGGTGTCCTGTGGTATGTGTGTCCTTTTGTCTGTGTGTCCTTTGGTCGACTGGATCTGTGTGTCCTTTGGTCTGTATGTCCCTGGTCGACTGGATCTGTGTGCACGTCTGTGTGTCCTTTGGTCTGTGTGTCCTGTGGTATGTGTGTCCTTTTGTCTGTGTGTCCTTTGGTCGACTGGATATGTGTGTCCTTTTGTCTGTGTGTCCTTTGGTCGACTGGATCTGTGTGTCATTTGGTCTGTGTGTCCTTTGGTCTGTATGTCCTTTGGTCTGTGTGTCCTTTGGTCTGTGCGCATGTCTGTGTGTCCTGTGGTCTGTGTGTCATTTGGTCGACTGGATCTGTGTGTACGTCTGTGTGTCCTTTGGCCGACTGGATCTGTGTGCACGTCTGTGTGTCCTGTGGTCTGTGTGTCCTGTGGTCTGTGTGTCCTTTGGTCGACTGGATCTGTGTGTACGTCTGTGTGTCCTTTGGTCGACTGGATCTGTGTGAACGTCTGTGTGTCCTTTGGTCTGTGTGTCCTTTGGTCTGTATGATCTGTGGTCTGTGTGTCCTTTGGTCTGTGTGCATGTCTGTGTGTCCTGTGGTATGTGTGTCCTTTGATCTGTGTGCACGTCTGTGTCCTGTGGTCTGTGTGTCCTTTGGTATGTGTGTCCTGTGGTCTGTGTGTCATGTGGTCTGTGTGTCATTTGGTATGTGTGGCCTGTGGTCTGTGTGTCCTGTGGTATGTGTGTCCTTTGGTCTGTGTGCACGTCTGTGTGTCCTTTGGTCGACTAGATCTGTGTGCACGTCTGTGTGTCCTTTGGTCTGTATGACCTGTGGTCTGTGTGTCCTTTGGTCTGTGTGCATGTCTGTGTGTCCTGTGGTATGTGTGTCCTTTGGTCTGTGTGCACGTCTGTGTGTCCTGTGGTCTGTGTGTCCTTTGGTATGTGTGTCCTGTGGTCTGTGTGTCCTGTGGTCTGTGTGCATGTCTGTGTGTCCTGTGGTCTGTGTGTCCTTTGGTCTGTGTGTCCTGTGGTCTGTGTGTCCTTTGGTCTGTGTGTCCTTTGGTCTGTGTGTCCTGTGGTCGACTGGCATTCAAAGTAATCTTCAAATCGATTTGCATTTTGTTTAGACGTAAATAACAACTGACTGTATTAGTTTCTAGTCTAGAAATTAGTACTGGGATAAGTTCGAGTGAACTTCTTTGAACTTGTTCATAAGTTATATATATCCGGACCACGAAAGGAATGTGTGTGATTGTAAAATCGACAGTGACCAGTGCGGACCAGACGTAACACATGGTGACATTATGAATCACATATACTGGTAGACGTACGGTGTTTAACGGTAAACTGGCCGTGATAGCAGCTGTAAGGGATAACAACAGCTATGTGTAGACTAATGCGTCCAACAACAGATGTCGCCAACAGATGAATGCTTTTAATCTTATATCAATGATTTCAGATGAATGCTTTTAATCTTATATAAATGATTTCAATAAACAGGCACACTCTAAAACATGGCGTGGTCTGGCAGAGTAACTATGGTCGTAAAACGTTCATTAACATATAATTACACCTGACCTATGTTACAGTGTGTCTGATTGGTTCATACATGACACATGAACAGGAAACAAACCAATCAGCTCTCTCCGTTACGTGACTAGTCTTCCTAATCCACCAATTTCCCTGTCGAGTAGATTACTAACACTTAATTGTGATCCAGACAAAATAAACGATGGTCACAACAGACATGCATGCTTAAGGACAAATTAGAAAGTCTGTCTTTGATTTTTATTCGGTGATATAAAGATAAAAATGTATCATCAGGCAAACGGAGTTAGATATACTTGACGTCAATCTAAGACAATTATCCTACCTAAGTGCTGTTTGTTATGATAAATGGATTGAGTTTACACCAATAGCCAACGATACTATGTGTCAATAAGACTTGGAATTGAGCAGGACATTATATGCAATATACTTAAATGTCGAGAAAGTTTAAGCGGCCAAAGAAAATTCTAGTGTTAACGGTGTCGTTTAGATATTTTGCCTCCATATGAATAAGTATAAGATTATTCAAAACGATTATCACATACTATTGGAAATGACAGGAGAGCTTTGGTTTTTATATGAACAGCGAGAATCATACAAAAGACGAGATAAGGCTTTGTCTGTTGGGACAATTGTGCGTCACGACTGTCCCCGATCCTACACGTTGCAAACCTTATGTATAAATTAATAAGATCTGTTTAGAAGTCCAAAAAAATGCTAAGATCCAATGTCATCTTCTGTTTTATCTGAACTGTGTTCTGTGCAACAGCAAGGATTTCTAACAAAATGGAGAACATTACAAAAGTGTTATCAACTGATGAAAATAAGATCGAGTGTAATTTTGTATCAAAACCGTTATGACGCAAGCTTTTTAAGTGAAGTTGCTTGAGAAATGATGACGTGAACTTGGAAGTGGACTAAAGTTACTCCATACGTTAGGACGTTTAATTTACTGGACGTGGTTACTTTGCCAGCGAATTCTGCAATTAGAATCACTGCTATAGATGTTTTGAAGTAAACATGGAACAGAACAAGTCACGCGTTAGAATGGAACGCAAATTTCAACATCAATTAAAAAGCAATTAAAAGTGTTGATGTAAACTGACATCTTGTTTACAATGTAAACGCATATCAAACCGTATAGAAGATACCACCTGGACCAGTGAAGTGTGCAAAACAAAACAGCGCAGTGTTAAAAACATACATAAGTACTCACTAATCCAGCTGCATGCGACAGTTATCAACTTCAAGTTGGCAGGCTAGAAAACATCCTCGATTTCCAGGGGTTACGCTCACTTTCTCTGCACAGAGCGAAAGTGAGCGTAACCCTTGGATATCGAGGATGGCTAGAAATTAGAAACGACAAGCATAAACAGGTCGAGGGAAAACGCTAAAACGAAAACACAAGCAAAACTTGAAGAAAACAATATCACATATGAAATTAAACACGTGTAGACTAGTGGCCCAAGTAAACAAAGAACATAATGTGGAGGGTGTCAAAGGAAATTAACGTAATACTCTTAACACATATAGGGAAACAGCGGATACATAACAAACTCTGTATAAGACATATAGGGAAACAGCGGATACATAAAAAACTCTGTATAAGACATTAAGGGAAACAGCGCTAGCGGATACATAACAAACTCTGTATAAGACATATAGGGAAACACCTGATACGTAACAAACTCTGTATAAGACAGGAAACAGCGGATACATAACAAACTCTGTATAAGACATATAGGGAAACACCTGATACGTAACAAACTCTGTATAAGACAGGAAACAGCGGATACATAACAAACTCTGTATAAGACATATAGGGAAACACCTGATACGTAACAAACTCTGTATAAGACAGGAAACAGCGGATACATAACAAACTCTGTATAAGACATATAGGGAAACACCTGATACGTAACAAACTCTGTATAAGACAGGAAACAGCGGATACATAACAAACTCTGTATAAGACATATAGGGAAACACCTGATACGTAACAAACTCTGTATAAGACAGGAAACAGCGGATACATAACAAACTCTGTATAAGACATATAGGGAAACAGCGGATACATAACAAACTCTGTATAAGACATATAGGGAAACAGCGGATACATAACAAACTCTGTATAAGACATATAGGGAAACAGCGGATACATAACAAACTCTGTATAAGACATATAGGGAAACAGCGGATACATAACAAACTCTGTATAAGACATATAGGGAAACAGCGGATACATAACAAACTCTGTATAAGACATATAGGGAAACAGCGGATACATAACAAACTCTGTATAAGACATATAGGGAAACAGCGGATACATAACAAACTCTGTATAAGACATATAGGGAAACAGCGGATACATAACAAACTCTGTATAAGACATATAGGGAAACAGCGGATACATAACAAACTCTGTATAAGACATATAGGGAAACAGCGGATACATAACAAACTCTGTATAAGACATATAGGGAAACAGCGGATACATAACAAACTCTGTATAAGACATATAGGGAAACAGCGGATACATAACAAACTCTGTATAAGACATATAGGGAAACAGCGGATACATAACAAACTCTGTATAAGACATATAGGGAAACAGCGGATACATAACAAACTCTGTATAAGACATATAGGGAAACAGCGGATACATAACAAACTCTGTATAAGACATATAGGGAAACAGCGGATACATAACAAACTCTGTATAAGACATATAGGGAAACAGCGGATACATAACAAACTCTGTATAAGACATATAGGGAAACAGCGGATACATAACAAACTCTGTATAAGACATATAGGGAAACAGCGGATACATAACAAACTCTGTATAAGACATATAGGGAAACAGCGGATACATAACAAACTCTGTATAAGACATATAGGGAAACAGCGGATACATAACAAACTCTGTATAAGACATATAGGGAAACAGCGGATACATAACAAACTCTGTATAAGACATATAGGGAAACAGCGGATACATAACAAACTCTGTATAAGACATATAGGGAAACAGCGGATACATAACAAACTCTGTATAAGACATATAGGGAAACAGCGGATACATAACAAACTCTGTATAAGACATATAGGGAAACAGCGGATACATAACAAACTCTGTATAAGACATATAGGGAAACAGCGGATACATAACAAACTCTGTATAAGACATATAGGGAAACAGCGGATACATAACAAACTCTGTATAAGACATATAGGGAAACAGCGGATACATAACAAACTCTGTATAAGACATATAGGGAAACAGCGGATACATAACAAACTCTGTATAAGACATATAGGGAAACAGCGGATACATAACAAACTCTGTATAAGACATATAGGGAAACAGCGGATACATAACAAACTCTGTATAAGACATATAGGGAAACAGCGGATACATAACAAACTCTGTATAAGACATATAGGGAAACAGCGGATACATAACAAACTCTGTATAAGACATATAGGGAAACAGCGGATACATAACAAACTCTGTATAAGACATATAGGGAAACAGCGGATACATAACAAACTCTGTATAAGACATATAGGGAAACAGCGGATACATAACAAACTCTGTATAAGACATATAGGGAAACAGCGGATACATAACAAACTCTGTATAAGACATATAGGGAAACAGCGGATACATAACAAACTCTGTATAAGACATATAGGGAAACAGCGGATACATAACAAACTCTGTATAAGACATATAGGGAAACAGCGGATACATAACAAACTCTGTATAAGACATATAGGGAAACAGCGGATACATAACAAACTCTGTATAAGACATATAGGGAAACAGCGGATACATAACAAACTCTGTATAAGACATATAGGGAAACAGCGGATACATAACAAACTCTGTATAAGACATATAGGGAAACAGCGGATACATAACAAACTCTGTATAAGACATATAGGGAAACAGCGGATACATAACAAACTCTGTATAAGACATATAGGGAAACAGCGGATACATAACAAACTCTGTATAAGACATATAGGGAAACAGCGGATACATAACAAACTCTGTATAAGACATATAGGGAAACAGCGGATACATAACAAACTCTGTATAAGACATATAGGGAAACAGCGGATACATAACAAACTCTGTATAAGACATATAGGGAAACAGCGGATACATAACAAACTCTGTATAAGACATATAGGGAAACAGCGGATACATAACAAACTCTGTATAAGACATATAGGGAAACAGCGGATACATAACAAACTCTGTATAAGACATATAGGGAAACAGCGGATACATAACAAACTCTGTATAAGACATATAGGGAAACAGCGGATACATAACAAACTCTGTATAAGACATATAGGGAAACAGCGGATACATAACAAACTCTGTATAAGACATATAGGGAAACAGCGGATACATAACAAACTCTGTATAAGACATATAGGGAAACAGCGGATACATAACAAACTCTGTATAAGACATATAGGGAAACAGCGGATACATAACAAACTCTGTATAAGACATATAGGGAAACAGCGGATACATAACAAACTCTGTATAAGACATATAGGGAAACAGCGGATACATAACAAACTCTGTATAAGACATATATGGAAACACCGGATACATAACAAACTCTATATAAGACAGGAAACAGCGGATACATAACAAACTCTGTATAAGACATGGGAAACAGCGGATACATAACAAACTCCTCTGTAAGTTCAGGACTGACATGGTCTTCATACAAAAACAAAAACAACGTAATATCTGCAGGAGGTAATAATACCACATGACATCACAAAAACCCAAATAGAAAAAATAAGAAACAAATCACATGATTTCCTGAAACGCTAGTCGAACCAGTTCAGAACGTGCCTAATCCGGCCAGTCATATCAGACTATGAGCATTTCGAAAATCGAAAAACGATAATGTTGAAAACTGGCGAGAGTAGACGATATGCATGACTCTTGGGTAAGTGATGTAAATATAATCTACTTATAGAGGAACACTTACCGGTGAGCCTGACTAATCTAATGTTAAACCATACATTAACCGGAATATCTCAACAGATGGACCTAGCTCATTCCCGATATTGTCCAAATCTTCTGGTAATGTTCACGTTTGATATGGTCTTTGGCCTTACATATTTCTAGATTTTGTGTTGTATTTTGATATTATCTGCGATGCTTTGTGTGACGACCCTACAGTTGACGGTTTTTAGCTAGCTTGTCGTCTTAGAAGGTCTCTAATGAGTTTTACAACAGGAGTACTAATACTGACGCTGTGAACGACACATTCTCGATCATGTTTTAAAAGTACGCGGATATAATTCACCCATAAAACCAAGGTTCTTGGAAAGACAACCAGATAGTATGGCACTCAATGATGAAGGTGTCCCGAAAGCAATTATACGACAGGTAATTCTGACAACTTCCACAAAAATGTTATGTGAACGAAAACAGGAACTCAACACAACATGGAGCTTCCTTCATTAAATACCTTCAAGGCAGCACTTAACCGAACAGCTAAAAGTGCCACAGGAATGAGTTTCTATAGTGTATCTTAGAGACAGAATCCTGAAAAAGACAATAATCTGTTCCAAAAAAGGGAGCACGGATTCCGACGAGGCGGTTAACCTTCTACATAATTACTGAGTGTTAAAGAAATTCTGAACGCGAACAATTATGTCGACGCTATCCCTACGAATACCATCAATGATTAGAAGAGGAAAGCCGATATGATTCTGCTGCATCCACGACACCCGCTATGTATCTAAATAAAGTAACTAGAACCGAAACAACAAGGCACATTGATTAGTATGACAAAAAGACATTGACCGTCATATCACACAAAAAATAGCATGTTTCTCGATGAGATCGTGATAGCTCACAGACTTTATCAACATGTACCTCCAGAAACCCTGTTTTGTCTGTCAGCAGTCGACATCTATCGTGGAAATCAAGACATTCGGAGCAGGCTTCTGAATACAGAACAACTGCGGTATGTAAACACCGTGGTTTGCAGAGGCATGGGCGTTACTGTCAAGAAAAGGAAAGTCCATAATAAGAAAATCAGAATCGTCATGCTTATCGTACATCTGGATAGCAAGGAAACTGCTTATCGTACATCAGGATAGCAAGGAAACTGCTTATCGTACATCTGGATAGTAAGGAAACTGATTATCGTACATCAGGATAGCAAGGAAACTGCTTATCGTACATCTGGATAGCAAGGAAACTGCTTATCGTACGTCAGGACAGCAAGGAAACTGCTTATCGTACATCTGAATAGCAAGGAAACTGATTATCGTACATCTGGATAGCAAGGAAACTGCTTATCGTACATCAGGATACCAAGGAAACTGCTTATTGTACATCAGGACAGCAATCAGGATAGCAAGTAGCAAGGTTATCGTACATCTGGATAGCAAGGAAACTGATAATCGTACATCAGGATAGCAAGGAAACTGCTTATCGTACATCAGGATAGCAAGGAAACTGCTTATCGTACATCAGGACAGCAATCAGGATAGCAAGGAAACTGCTTATCGTACATCAGGATAGCAAGAAAACTGCTTATCGTACATCAGGATAGCAAGGAAACTGCTTATCGTACATCAGGATAGCAAGGAAAGTGATTATCGTACATCTGGAAAGCAAGGAAACTGTTTATCGTACATCTGGATAGCAAGGAAACTGCTTATCGTACATCTGGATAGCAAGGAAAGTGATTATCGTACATCTGGACAGCAAGGAAACTGCTTATCGTACATCTAGATAGCAAGGAAACTGATTATCGTACATCTGGATAGCAAGGAAACTGTTTATCGTACATCTGGATAGCAAGGAAACTGTTTATCGTACATCTGGATAACAAGGAAACTGCTTATCGTATATCTGGATAGCAAGGAAACTGCTTATCGTACATCAGGATAGCAAGAAAACTGCTTATCGTACATCAGGATAGCAAGGAAACTGCTTATCGTACATCCGGATAGCAAGGAAACTGTTTATCGTACATCTGGATAGCAAAGAAACTGCTTATCGTACATCTGGATAGCAAGGAAACTGTTTATCGTTCATCTGGATAGCAAGGAAACTGTTTATCGTATATCTGGATAGCAAAGAAACTGCTTATCGTACATCTGGATAGCAAGGAAACTGCTTATCGTACATCTGGATAGCAAGGAAACTACTTATCGTACATCAGGATAACAAGGAAACTGATTACCGTATATCTGGATAGCAAGGAAACTGCTTATCGTACATCTGGATAGCAAGGAAACTGCTTATCGTACACGTGTTTTGGCGACCAGGAAAACCTTTTTATCAGAACAAACAACAGGTCAACAAGGGACACCTGTCTCAACTGAAAACAAAAAACAAAAACGTGTTACACAACTGCGTCTTCAACGTTTCGAACGTAGTGATATAGTGATATAGTGATTTATTGATATGTTCTATGGTGATGTAACCGTTATGTCCAAGTTCATTTAGTCGGCATGTTCTATGGTGATTAAATAAGTATGTTCTATGGTATTTTAATTGATATGTTCTATGGCGATTTAATTGACATATTGTATGTTGATTTGATTAGTATATTCTGTGGTAATCAACTTGATATGTTCTATGGTGATTTAATTCATATTTTATATATTAGTATACTTGATATGTTAAATGGTGCTTTAATTGATATATTTAGCTCACTTGGCCTTCGGGCCAAGTGAGCTTATGCCATGGCGCAGCGTCCGTCGTCCGGCGTCCGTCGTCCGGCGTCCGTCGTCCGTCAACCTTTCCCTTTAAAACGCTACTTGTCCTTAACGGCTCAGAGGATTTTGACCAAATTTGGTCTGGAGGTTCATTGGCCAAGGGGTTCTCATTTTTAGCTCACCTGGCACAAAGTGCCAAGTGAGCTTATGCCGTGGTGCGGCGTCCGTCGTCCGTCCGTCCGTCGTCCGTCGTCCGTCGTCCGGTGTCAATATTTTACTTTAAACGACTTCTTCTTAATAACCGAAAGGCCTAGGGTGTCGATATTTGGTCAGAAGCAAACTGGGATGTAGGGCTACAAATCTTGTTAAAATTAATGACCTTTTCCCATTTTCAAGGTCACGGGGGTCAAATATGTTAAAACCTTTAAACATCTTCTTCTCGATAACCAAACTGCCCAGGGATATGATATTTGGCCAGTAGCATGCTTGGGTGAAGGGCTATCAAGTTTGTTCAAATGAATGACCTTCAATTATATTCAAGGTCACAGGGGTCAATTGTCTTAAAAAACATTTAAACAACTTCTTCTGAATAACCAAAATGCCCAGGGTCATGATATTTGGCCAGTAGCATGCTGAGATAAAGGGCTACAAAGTTTGTTCAAATGAATGACCTTCACCCATATTCAAGGTCACAGGGGTCAAATATGTTAAAAACTTTAAACAACTTCTTCTGAATAACCAAAATGCCCAGGGTGATGATATTTAGTCAGTAGCATACTAGGATCAAGGGCTACCAAGTTTGTTTAAATGTATGACCTTGAATCATATTCAAGGTCACAAGGAGCAAATATGTTCAAAATATTTAAACAACTTGTTCTGAATAACCAAAAGGCTCAGGATGTTGATATTTAGTCAGTAGCATGCTGGGATCAAGGACTACTATGTTTGTTAAAGTGAATGACTTTGACTTATATTCAAGGTCACAGGGGTCAAATTTGTTAAAATCTTTAAACGACCTCTTCTGAATAACCATGGGTCCCAGGATGTTGATACTTTGCAAGTTGCATCCTGAGATGAAAGGCTATAAAATTTGTTCAACATAATGACTTTGTTCAACTTTCAATCACAGGGGTGAAATGTTTTTAAAAAAATTAACAGGGTCTTTTGAATGAATTTTAATCATAGATACTGATATTTTGCATGTAGCTTTATTTTAGATCACTTTTAAGGTTACAAGTGTGAGATTTATACCAGGTGAGCGATGCAGGCCCATTGGGCCTCTTGTTATATAAACGGAGGGTATGGTCCCCCACGGGGCAGAGGGGCGGGGCCAAATAAGGGGGAAATAGGTAAATCTTTAAAAATCTTCTTCTCAACCAATTGAAGGATTTTGACCAAATTTGTTCTAGAGCATCTTTGGACAAAGGAGCCTCAAGTTTGTATAAAAGGATGGTGTGGGCCTTCTGGGGGCATAGGGGCGGGGCCCAATAGGGGAAATAGAGGATTTTATTTCTCCTACTATATAAGTAAAGGGATATAAACAAAATGCAGTCTGAAGCACGCTTAGGGACAAAAGAGTCAATGTTGTATAAACTGAGGTGTGTGGACCCCCTTCTTTGTGACAGATGTGTGGGGCCCATTAGGGGAAATAGAGGAAAACATAAAAGATCCTTCTCCTTCTGTACCGATGAAGGGATTTTAACCAAACTTTTTCTAGAGCATCTTTGGGCAAAGGGAATTTAATATCTATAAATGGAGGATGTAGAGGAGCGGGGCCCAATAGGGGAAATAAGAAAAATATTTTCACTTCTGTACAAATGATGGGATTTAAACCAAATGTGGTCTGAAGCATGCTTAAAGGAAAAAAACTCAATTTGTTTAATTCGTATAAAAAGGTGCATGTGGGGCCCAATAGGGGAAATAGAGGAAAAATATCCCTGGAGGCTACCACCTTGGGACATAACATGGAAACTCATTTTCTTGGTGTCTTACCCACCAAAACAGATTTACATGTAGTTCTTTTTGCAGCTTTGTTTTTTGTACTCCTTTGATAAACCTGTATCGTACACAGCTGGTTTTAAATTGAAAATAAAATACCAGGTGAGCTATTAAGGCCCCTGGGCCTCTTGTTTATGTTTACTGTTTAATTGATATGTTTCTGGCGATTTGATTTATATGTTGTATGATGATGTAGTTGAACTGTGACAACTTTTGTAAAGCATTATTGCCTGATCATTTCGATCCCATTTGCTTCCTGTTGTTGTTGTTGTTATTGTTGTTGTTGATCTCTGTTTAAGACTATAACATTGACTACGTGACCATACGTAGATCACGTGATAATGATGTACCAGAGACACCATGAAATACTAGCTTAAATGGGTCCAAACGGGAAAATACTTTAATATCTTCTCGTTTACGGAAACTCGAAGTGCCGACGGTTTCCGAATGATATGGGCCCCAATCATTGCAGCTGGTGTAACAGAATCAGTCGTAATTAGTCGCGATACAATTTTCTGGAATCTTCTGTTACGTTGACCATGCACGATTAAATTGACAAAAACAGATAGAAATTGTCGCAGACAGACAATGACTACATGTATATATATATACAGTAATGTGATGGAAGTCAAACATCCCGTTTTCTCGCTAACATATCCCGCTAGAACGATTATTTTAGAGTAAAAGACTTGAAATTCCTCTTTAAAAAACCATGATACATGTACTAATAGATAGTTGTTAAACCCTAACAAACATGTTTACTGTTGTATAACGCTTAGCCGATTACGGTACAAATATGTTTTTGGAACACCTGATCTCGATGCATAATTATGACGTATGCATATACCTTTTTACAGAGATTATCCGTAAAAGAAAATCGATTTCAGATCAGGTGTACAGGTATGTAGAGCAAGGCCGAAACAGTCAGATCGTAAACAAGATTTCCCGAGCGGGCAAAATAAGCCGGTTTATAATGCGACGAACTGTCGGGTGTAACTGTACTTAGACATGTACAATGCATATCGATTTACGCCGTCACTGTTTCAACACTGTCGATTATTCAGAGTCAGAAAACTACAATAAACTTATCCTTTTCAGGCTATTACGGGACGCATTTTTATTTCAAGAATTCAAAATTATTCGTCATTTGATCGTGTAATTGAACAGAAATACACAGAGAATATTTAAATTCAGTTTAACCGGACCTTCTTTTTGTCCCCTATCCGTACTCGTTCTGCTCATTTCACGCTCATCAAAAGTAAGTCTACAGTGGATGATGGATTACTAGAGTAACCAAGTCTACACTGAACTATGTGTACAGCCATTCCAGATTGACCGAACGGTAAATCGTTACAACATGTTTTGAAGTTCGGGATGCTACTATGTTTGTGTACGTAACAAAAGCCGTTTCCTTTTAGGAACAGCACTTGACCTGACCCAATGTTCATACATCGTGTATTTTAGGGTTGAGGCTACTTTTACTATTTTCTTTGACCAATCGGTTCGTCATAACAGAGGGACACCAAATACACTTGATGATAAATCACCAAGTCTATGGTAGGATATAAATTATAATTGACTGTTCAAAGTATGTGTTTAATAATATTTAGCTGGGGAATGTCATATGTCAAAGCTTTGTGTTCGATATAGATGTTTAATTTGTTTAAAGTTCATTAGGGTATCACTTACTCTGATAAAGGCCACTTACAAATGTCCTGCTTCGCCATAGTACCATGGCACCTCCCAGTCACATTATTCTGACAATTGTCTACCTATGGGTCCCTAAAGACACAGATTATCACAAAAACGTTTGATTTCAAATTATATATATTATATATTTCTTTGATTTCAGACAAGAAATCACACAAGCACTGCTGAAGAGCAAATTTTCGTCAATGCCATGTGTGTGTGTGTGTGTGTGTGTGTGTGTGTGTGTGTGTGTTTGGGGGTGGGGTGGGGTGNTCACAGAGAAACAACATGATCGTGCATGCTGTTCATAGACGACTTTATTCACATAGGGGACAACCCCATTCAGTGTTAACATAGCACTGTAAAACTATTCATCGCACACATACACTTGATTAGCTCTTGGTGAGCGTGATAACACATAACTCTTAGTCAGCGCCCTGCCAGAAAACATTTCACCGTTTTCCTGATTGGTCCGAATATCGGTCGGCCTGCACCGAGTGAACCTCATTACGGGTTGAATGACTAGAACGCCGCAATGTAAGCAGCGTGATCAATGATTTCGTCATACGGAGACATCCCATTGTCTGATGAATGACAAATGTCTTGCAATACATGTTTATTATTTTGGCACAAAGAATGTGGCTTTTTGACGTAAACAACCTCGTGCTGATTCCAAAACACATTCTTTAAATATTTCCTTTGATAATATATCATTTCTGATACCTGACTTAAAACGTGCAGCGGAGAATCGTGTTTCCGTGTTTCAATGCTATAATAACACTGCCACAAGCCGTATGTGATTATTTTGTTGAGCCGGGATCTACGTAGTTGATCTAGAAAACATTGTTGTCGTGTATCTAGTACAAATTCATGTCACGTAAAAACATATGAACAATTAAAGCGAACGTTCGGGGTGTACTGTAGAAGGTCGGTATCGAGTTCCATTTTGTTCTGATCTGTCCATTCCATGTTGATATTCGTAAAAAGTTCATTAAAATGTATTGCTGGAGCCGCCCATCTTCATATAAACTTGTCCAGCTGCTATCTGTACGTAACAGAAAAGAGCTGTGTAATCTAGGAAAGTATCTGCAATCAAGCTGGTTAGAACGGTCTAGATTCCAACCTTAGGTTATTGCGTTTTTTCTCACACTGACTGATAACATTTGAGTACTTGTTTATTTCCAGGTGTACATATATTGTTTTGTCCATCCCCTGATCACTACATAACTGTATACAAATTGTATGCCTGTTTTTAGGTCACCTGAGACAAAGTCTCAAGTGACCTATTGCGATCGCCTTTTGTCCGTCGTCGTCCGTCGTTCGTCGTCCGTCGTCCGTCGTGCGTCCGTAAACAATTTACATTTTCGACTTCTTCTCCAAAACCCCTGAACCAATTTCAATGAAATTTTGCAGGGACCTTCCATGGACAAAGGTCAACAAAAACAGTTGCCGGTTTAGTCCTACGCCCCCAGGGGCCTGAGGGGCGGGGCCAAAA
>NW_018408542.1:168139-173884 GCF_002113885.1 Mizuhopecten yessoensis
TTTTAGTCTGAAATCTGTATGCTTGATATTGAATAAGGTGGTTTTATTGTTTTTTGTCACTTTGAATAATATTTCTGTTCATGTTAAAAACGAAATCAACTCTCTGTATAAATATATCAAGTGACCGTTAAGGCCCATGGGCCTCTTGTTTGTTTTTGTAATTAACATATTCTTTATTGAGCCCCGGTTGTTATTATGCTAAGAAAATGTTGTCACCTCATCTGTTTTCCGATAGCCACGGTACACTTAGGTGAGGTAATCAATTATAGGTTGCTGTGTATGCTTATGAGCCGTAAGGCTTCGAGTTGAATAAACAAAACAAAACTTGATTGTTTATCGAACCATGATTTACATAAACAATAGGCCCATTGGGCCTGTATCGCTCACCTGCTGCTCAATACTGTATGCGAACACATCTCACATCTATAACAGTTGACATATGTAACCTTCAAAGTAGATCCAGGTGAAAGAGGTATGGCGGAAAACTAACCGTCGGCATTTTTGAAAACGGAAAAAAATATTGATGAGTAAATAATTTTTAGTAGCGAAAATGCATGGAATAGATATAAAACCAATTGAATATGAATTTTTGAACTGTTGAGATATTCGGTATTGTTAATATAATTCTGCAAATATAGCCATATTCACTATATCTATGAAAGTGACGGGGTTTCCCAGACTTAAAAAAAAATACTTTTACTACTTTCCCATCCGAGGACCAACTTTTGAAAAAACTATTTGATTCCGAGATGTAATATGCAAAAACAAATCGTATAACAGAAAAGTGGTTCACCTTTGGGAAAGTGCTCAAAATAATGAAAAACAGAGTTGATCTAGTTTTCAAAACTACGACAGATGTTTCATGGGTTAAAGGAGTTTGTATTTCCATTTTCGTTTATGTCCGGTGTAGCCTAATGTGTGACGCAGTTAGCTTGTGACCAGAAATATGAACGGTGTAGGTTCGAATTCACACTCAGATAAACTTTTTTTCTTCTTTCTTTTTTACTATTTATGCAAGTGATCCTTTTCCTTAGTAAAGTGAAAAATAGTTTTCAAATCAATGGAACATTTTATTGATATTTTAATAACATACCTATTGATTTATCTTCTATGGGATCATGTCAACAAATCTCTGTACGCATGTACAGTACAGCTACGCTTTGTTTTAGGAATTGTTTTACCCTCCAATGGGCACTAGTATTTTTATTTATTATCTAAACACACACAAATGATGCCGAAATACAAAATGATTCGGGAGTATTGCGTCAGAATAAAAAAAGAGGCAAAGCAACAAAAAAAGGTGTTATTATTGCAAAATATTACCGAACATGCGGGAAATTCATCGTCGAGGACAGTCTCATTTATTTTAAATACAGGAAGACTGCAGCACAAAGTTAGGAGCGCAATACAAGTGTAAGACATGCTATTCGAAAACTATATGTAATTTTACCATTCCAAGGTACAGAAAGAATACAATCAAGATACGTGCTTTTTAAGAAAACATGTAACGGTATGACGTAGGCAATAGCAATGGGAATTAAATCATTTCAAACTTGGTAATGATTGTACGATCTTGTGTTTTATAGAGCATAACGCGAAATAAGCATTTTGTTGAGTCTTGATCGTGAAACGCATGTATTAATAACCATGACCTTAAATTCGTCTGTTTACAATAATCTATTCTTTGATACGGGATTCCGATAGAGCTACCTGTTTAGAAATACCAGAGTACACGTCATAACAGTGCAAGGTTGGACGCGCGCACTAGCGGGTCATAGATTTGGGGAAATAGGCATAGCAACCCGCCATAGCTCAAATTTGTCGAGAACAACTTAATTGCAAGCATGCCAGCACCACTGGCTAAATATACCTACGGTATACCTCTTGGATCTTTGTTGAAAGGTTATCCCTTTTATTACTCGTCATTTATAAGAACATGTTTATGACACTTCATACAAGAATGAAAAATCTATCAAATCTGATTTGGAAGTTTTGAAAAAGGATCTGAGATCCTCCTGTCTCATGATAGATAAAGGGTATACTGATGATATATCTAATGGCTCTACAATGAAAGACTTATCGGACAGATCAGACCTAATTGCGTCGAAAACATTGTCGTTAGATATGTTCAGGAAGTCAGTTGGAGGCGATATCTCCAGTATCAACCAGTCTGCAAAGGACAATGCGCTCGGGCTAGCAAGAATAAATGACGATCGCTTTGCGAATGTGAAATCTCTACACACAGACGTTAAAGATATCAAAGGCAAGTTATCATGCTTTGAAAAGGACATGCATGTAAATCGTCCTCCTCTTCGTTAGCAGACTCTATGTCTTCAATGAAGACGCGAGTCAAGACAACCGATGCAAATATCCAGGAGATCGCTACAGTTGCTCAACGTAAGGTTGATTTGGCTATAAAGGGTTTCGCTGAAGAAATAGGCGATCAACTCAATGGAGTTGGGAAACTCGTGTCAGAGTCTATCCATCCAAATAATAGAATTGTCTAGACAAATTCCTTGTCAGCGGGGAACACTGCATCGTTAGCCTCAGAGAGGTACGGCAGTTCAGACGGGTGTACTGATCTTGATTCTTCTTCACTCAAAACTGTCCTCAATGCTTCTTTCAAAGGTCGCTGTTTCGAAGAGCCAAGAAGACCACCCGTAGTTAATGAGGCAAACACGAAGTCTATGACACCATCCCAGTGCCTTCAGCATGAACATCTAGCACGAGCCAACTTTTCTTCCTACAAAATATCACCAGCACTAAAATCTAGTAACGATGTGTCTCACAAGCCATCGGAAATACCTGTAGCAAGTGTATTTACCGCTGTAGTAAGGAAGAAGACCACCCGTCTGTTCCTTTGTGGAATGTCAGCGTCTTGTACTTTTGATGACATTCAGTCCTACCTACACGAACGTGGTGTTACAGCTACCTTTATTCGCATTTTAAAGAGTAAATTAAAGCACAGCGTTTCAGCCCAAGTCAACGTACTCTCTTCTGATATTAGAAAAACAAAAGTTGAAAACTTCTGGCCCATTGGAATTCGTGTAAGGAAATGGTTATCAAAAAGCCGGTTCTACGGTGAAAACGTTGAGTTCGCAAACGTCAATGGGGACGAGTAACCTCAAGATGATTCGCTTGTCGGCTATCCTTAATGCCATAGCTTCGGTCAGGATAATGACATATGTGGCATCTCGGAGCACTGGCTCTTAGAGGAGCAGAGGCATTTATTTTGGAGCATTCATTGCGATTTTGACAGTCACGCTATTTCTGATTTTTCTCTTCATCCCCTGTCTCAAGGTAGGAGGCGTAAAGGCGGCGTTGCTCTATTGTGGAGGAAAAGGCTGTCCAGTCGTGTGACGGTAATTGCCTCGGCTGATGATAGAATTGCAATCTTGAAACTAACATTGAACTCTGAGGTTTTGTTTTTTATTCAAGTTTATCTTCCTACCTAGCGTTATGGATCCGAGTTATACTCTGAATATATCTCCAAGCTGAATGAACTATGTGCTTCTTTCCTAATGGAAGGCTCGGTAGTCATTATGGCTGATGTCAATGCCAGATTAAGTGGACCTAGAATCGTCGGATATGGCCACTATCGAGGTCATTTTCTACAAGATGTTATGAATCGCTACCAGCTTTACTCTTTAACAACATCTAATGTTTGTAAGGGACCAATGTTTACTTACGTTCATTCTGAGGACGGCTCATCTTCTTTGATCGACCATTTCATCATGGAATCTTCTAAACAGGACCTTGTCAAGGAATGTCGAATTCTTAACGATAACTACCTTGATGTTTCCAATCGCCGTCCGATCGTCTGTGAATTATGTTTTCCCGTTGATATCCCAATCGCCTGTGAGGAATAATGATATTCTCATATAAGTGGACGACGTCTGATGGCACTGACTATACTGACCTATACCGGCAGTCCCTTGATTCTCTTCTTAAAGCGTCTGACTTAAATGATCGTGAGCTAGTGTCAAAAAATGATATTGTAACTTACACAAAAGACATCACTTACTGTTTGCAGTCTGCTTCTGAATCGTCGCTTAAACAACGCAAGTTCTGTAAATTCCTGAAACCCTACTGGAAGGGTGAGTTCAAGGTCCTCCATAATGAAATGTGGAGATCACGCTGTATTTGGGTTTCTCATGGAAGTCCGCGTGATCCTCACTCTGTTCTGTTTAGTCAGAATAAAGAAGCCAAACGAAGATTTCGTCTGAGGCACAGACAACTTTCAGACATTCACTTGGTTGATATGAATATTGAATTAGAAAATTCAGCTGAGTTAAATCAGAAATCATTTTGGTCATTGATTAAGTCTCGTCGATAAAAAAATTCTGATAACACTGGAGCGGACATGAACTTTGGAGATTCTGTAGTTAGAGATCCGCCAAGTCTCGCACTCCACTGGGGGAATATTTTTTTCGCAAATCTACTCGGAGTCTTCTCATGAGGACTTCAACGACTCGTTCAAAATGGAAGTTGAGAACTTTTTGAAAGGCTTCATGGATGACACCTCACGACTTAACTCTTCGTTGGCTGTCTTTACTTTTAATGAAGTTAGATCTGTTTGTCGTAGTCTTCCCCATGGCAAAGCTGCAGGTGTTGACTTAATTATTTATGAAAATTTGATATTTGCAAATGATTGTTCTTATGAGTGTTTGTGAAAACTTTTTAATGCCTTTAAAACTTTTTCTTTTGCACCAAAGGATCTAAAAAGGGGAATCATTTATACTCTATATAAAGGTCACAATAAACCTAAATCTGACCTTAATAGCTATCGCGCTATTTCTCTCATGCCTGTCATTGTCAAAGTTTTCGAAAAATTATTACTTGACAGGCTTGTCTCTGAAAAGCTATTTAATGTTAATTCTCTACAAAAAAAAGATTTCAGAAGAACGTCAGCAGTACGATAACATCATATCTTTTGTATGAAACGATTATGTACACTGGTGAAAATAATAATAAACTGTACTCTAGGTTCCAGGATGCGGCGAAGGCCTTCGACCGTGTTTGGCACGAAGGTTTATTTTTTAAACTTGCTCTTTTGGGCTTTAAACGTGATACTGTCAACATGATATTTTCTCTGTATAAAGATATGTACAGTGCGGTTCTTTGTCAAGGTTTTATTTCTAAATGGTTCCCATTATGCCAGGGAACTCGTCAAGGGAGTATTCTCTCGCCTTGGCTTTACTCTGTCTACATTAATGACTTGTTGAATGAACTTTGTACTTCAAAATTTGCACTTTCTGTCCATGACATTAACGTAACCTGTCCTACTCAGGCGGATGATACTTATTGTCCTACTTTCACTTTGCAAAAGCGACTTGGATAATTTGGTGTATATCTGTTATTTATACAGCTGTAAATGGAGATTTAAGTACAATGCATCAAAATCTGTTGCTATTGTTTTTAGTGAAAGAACAAATGCCTATACTTATTCAAAACGGAAGTGGTATCTTGGTCCAAACAAAGTACAGGAGACAACTAGTACTACACATGTCGGTATATTTATAGATAAATTCTGTCCAGGTCGTCCAGAGCTGGATGAAGTTGTGCATCAGTTATGCAGTGTAACCTAATTGGTTCAGGACTTAATCCTTAAAAAAGTTTGAAACTCTATAAATCAATCGTGCTTTCAAGAGCGTCATTTGGCTGTAAGCTCCACCACACACCATTTATGTGCAAAACTTGTGCAGAATTTCCAAGCTCGCACTAGGTCAGATATTGTACTGGGAA
>NW_018408543.1:0-4438 GCF_002113885.1 Mizuhopecten yessoensis
ATGCACCACTTAAGTGTACACTCTACTATCTCCTTCACCTGTCTTTTTTACCAGAATGTACCACTATAGAATACACTTTACTATTTTCTTCTATTTCAATTTTCCAAGTGACTTAAAATCTCCTGCAATTTTTTTTACTATGAAGTGATTTATATTCTCCTTCAATTTTTTCCTTCCTGTCTGTTTTCAAATTGCTACCATGTGACTAACATCTGACTCATTTTTTTTTCTTTCATGTTAAAATGTTACTTGTTTTTTTACCATATCATGTGACAATCCCTTTTGCTTGTTTACTTTCTCCCCTACCAAGTGACTGACAATCTGTCTGACTTGTCTACCATGTTATCTTTAATCCATTTGATATGCCCTGGATACCATGTGATGTTTCTGACCCGTTCTACCATTTGTAACAATCTGTGTGACTTGTACTGGCTACCGTGATACTTACTTTTTAATGGCAAGTTTCTCTTCAATGTATTTGAAATGCCTGTTTTCCTCGGTTTCACCTGTAGCTTTGGCAAGTCCGAACAGTGGCAGCCCAGCTATTGTCCTGTACCAACACAATGGGTAAATAGATCAGTTTACCAACACAATGGGCATAAAGATCATTTTACTGTACAAGAGGCCCCATCAGTGACAGCCCACCTACCAAAAAGAGGGAAAATAGATCAGTTTACTGTACAAGAGCCCCCATCAGCGACAGACCACCTACCAAAAAGAGGGTAAATAGATCAGTTTACTGTACAAGAGCCCCCATCAGTGACAGCCCACCTACCAAAAAGAGGGTAAATAGACCAGTTTACTGTACAGGAGTCGCCATCAGTAGCAGCCCCCGTCCCCCTATTGCCCTGTACCAACACAATGTTACATAAATATAGATGATTAATATTAGTGACTTTCAACACTTGCCTTTTAACCTTAACAAATGCCAAAACTGACACCGGAGTGACTACATAAGCCCCCTATTCTTCGAATAGGTGAGCTAAAAAGAGGTCAAGTAGCATTATGGCTCCAAAAGATCTGTCTTAGAATGGATAGATAATGTTCATGTACCGGTACCTTTTGACATATCAGACTTGTATACAACTGTTTTATACCTACCCCAGCGTAAGACCAACTATACCTCCAGCCACGACTCCCTTAGGTCCGAGGTGCACCCGGAACAAGGCTCCAGTTACAGCTATCAGAAGAGGAAAAATCAGTGATAGTGGATGGACTGAAGGATAAGTTACAAATACATTTTCTGAGGAAAATGGATGATGTTTCTATCCTTTCACAACATGTCTTCTGACACTGCTGTTAACTCATTCACTCCTGAAGAAACATTCAAACTCTTCCAATTCAAACGTTGGAATAGTTCATTATGAAACTTCAGGGGTGAATGAGGTCAAATGTTGGAATTATTCATTATGAAACTTCAGGGGTGAATGAGGTCAAATGTTGGAATAGTTCATTATGAAACTTCAGAGGATGATTGAATTGACAGTTTATGTAAGAGCTTTCACTGGGTGATATGCATGAGATAATAAGGATGCTCCCACAATACTTTTACAGGGTGATGCTTATGTGACATTGAGAATGGGAAAACTTTCATGTGACTCTTCTTGGTCTATGATTTTAAAACACTAGACTGGGCATATGATATATGGTTGAACAATGTGAGGGGATGTACATGTATGGGAATAAACATCATGTAATTGGCAGATATCACCAGGAACTATCATACATTTACTTCAATACCAAGGAGACGAGAAATATTTAAATACTTTCATAACAAGCCATTCTGATTGATATGTCTCGTCTGTGCCCCGCTTTGACCATCAATGCACATGTCTAGCACTTATAGTTTCAGAGAAACAAACTTAAACACAAAAACTTGATGTGGATGGAGATGATGACAGTCAATAGACCAAGAAAGGTAGGTCGCATTCAGCATTTGATGCATAGGTTGAGATGTACTACCTAAGATGCATCTATCTATGGTCCAAGTTTGGTTGGTGTAGCACTTACACTTTCAGTGAAACTAACTAAAACTTCAAAACTTAATGTTGATGCCGTCGCTGGAAGAGCAACACCTTAGTCTCGCTTCTGATACTTTGTAGCAATGATACTAAAATCTGGGTTTGACACTCACATGCTGCAATGCTGTACTCCACAAAAGATGATTTGTTCCTGTACAAAGACACACATTTGGATACACCCCTACAAAAACGAAGAAAAGCACAACTTACACTTTAAATGTGTTTCAGAACAACTATTTTTAAATGTATATTTTGCATCATTTTGACAAATATTTCGTTAAGTTGTTATGGAATGTGTTAACATTTTCATTTTGATTTAAACATATTTAATTTGTCATTCAATCTCAACTTAGAAACACACTCCAAACATTTAGTTGAACATTTTCAACTTCATCGAAAAAACAAAATGGCCTCCATGACGTCATATCCGATTTTTTTTAAAATTGCAATACCTCATTAACTGGTGAATGTATTTAATTCATCTTTGGATATGTTGTGCAAAATAACAAATAACTATTTTTTCTCCAGAAACATTTTTGAGTTAAATGTCAACTTCCGGTTTTCGGTAGGGGTCAAAGTTCAAATGCACTACATTGGGTAACAAAAAATGGTTGACCAACTATCAAGGTCACAAAGGTCAAATGTTTAAAAAATACAAATTTCTTGAATCAAGAATACCGGTATTTCGAAAATCGTTTGATAGATACACTTTATATTCAGGTATGATGTGGACAACACAAATGCGCATATTTTTGGCAGGAAACATTTTGAGTTGACCAGGACAAGTTTTGAGTTATTTAGGGGTCAAATTTCATATGTGCTATTTCAAGATAATCACTTCAAAAAACTTCTTCTAAAGTTCTACAAGGTCTAGAGTCCTACTATTTGATACATAACATGGTCAGGTAATTGGCTATCAAGTATGTAAAAATGATTGACCTTGAATGACTTTCAAGGTCACAGAGGTCATATATGTAAAACTATTGAAACCACTTTTTCTGAATAACCAATAATTCCAGGGTAACGATGTTTGGCAAGAAGCATGCTTGAATGAAGGGCTTTAAAGTGTGTGCAAATGAATGACCTTGACCTACTCAAAATATAATTTCAAAAGTGAAAGTCTAAAACCGTTTTCATTTTTGTGCAGTTTTGAAGTTTTCTCAGTACTTTCAGTACTTTGATTTGTATTAAGACACAAAAAAAGCATATTATATTAAACAATCTTTTTCTATATTACCAAGAAGCAAAGAGGAATATTTTTGTTGCAGAATCATAGTGGAAAGATGGGTTGTAGGTCATAGGGGTCGAAAGTGTTGTTCATATTATGAGGGCTTTTCACTACAGATTCGTGAGATTTTGGCTTCCAAATCTTTTGATTAGTAGCAGACATGTTCAAAGTCTTTCAGGTATATTGTAGGCCATGATGTACAGATGTAATTGCAACATTTTCAAGTACTACAAAAATCAAATATGGCTGCCATGACATCATATGTCAAAATCTTAAAACCGCCATAACTGAAAACCGTTTATTATACAGCATTTATACCTGATATCATTTGCAGATATTACTTCGGGCTAACTTTTTCTCATAAAATGTTATCAGAAAAAATGTCAAACTAAAATCCTCCCTATTGGATCAAAGTTCATCAATTTTTCAACTTTTTCATTTTTAAACTATTTAAAAAAATCTTTTTGCAGTCGATGTGAAATTCCACCCCAATGATTCAGCTGTCTAACGTTAACGCCCTACGCTATTTTGAGTATCTCCTTTGATCTCAAAATCTTACCGCCGAAAAACGTTCCTAACTTGAGCAAGTCTATACACGCTGGTAATACTACATCAATTACTATGCACTCTCAATCTTAAAAATATGGATAGTTTACACCCCTACTGCAGTGGGTATCATCAGCCGTTATTTTGCATGGCAAACCCACCCGGTATAGACTTTTTCATTGACTACAAACACTGCACACTTTCTTACTCAAAGTCGCAGCTGTGCTCTAAAGATTTTTTTTTAGAAATATCTATTAATTGTTAGAAGCAAAAGACCACGATCAAACCCAAATCAGTCCTAATGGTGAAAAACCCGTCAAATTGTTAGCCAACAATTTCTAGTTCATATTTGTTATTGCTCTATAAAACTGCTTGTACAATATATTCAAATTCCATTCAAATGTAATATGAAAAGCTGTTCTTATACAACTGGATTACACTAAGACTGCTAATGGCTCTTTCTAATTGATAACTATTCCATTTCAACTGTTATGCAGCTGGAGTTTCCAATATTGCATTTATCAGACTTTTTTTTATAATTTCATTGGTGGTGTAAAAAAGAACGTAATCATTGCCAATACATTTTCTACGCAAACTTTTATAAACAGAATAGTCTACTCCAAATTGTTATAAACAGAATAGT
>NW_018408543.1:12199-12665 GCF_002113885.1 Mizuhopecten yessoensis
ACAGAATAGTCAATCTAAACTGTTATAAACAGAATAGTCTACTCCAAACTGTTATACAGAATAGTCTACTCCAAACTGCTATAAACAGAATAGTCTACTCCAAATTGTTATAGACAGAATAGTCTACTCCAAACTGTTAAAAACAGAATAGTCTACTCCAAACTGTTAAAAACATAATAGTCAATCTAAACTGTTATAAACAGAATAGTCTACTCCAACCTGTTATAAACAAAATAGTCTACTCCAAACTGTTATAAACATAATAGTCTACTCCAAATTGTTATAAACAGAATAGTCTACTCCAAACTGTTATAAACAGAATAGTTTACTCCAAACTGTTATAAACAGAAAAGTCTATTCCAAACTGTTACAAACAGAATAGTCTACTCCAAACTGTTATAAACAGACCAGTCTACTCCAAACTGTTATAAACAGAATAGTCTACTCCAAACTGTTATAAACAGAA